>NC_141026.1:50140000-50291666 GCF_052040795.2 Danio rerio | reverse complement strand
ATGATCATGCCCTGATTTTTAATTATTTCATTAGGACACTTAAGCCTGGTTTATTCTTCTGCGTCAAGTGACCGGCAGGAAACGCGCGTGGCTGTGCATTTATACTTCTGCGCTGTCTCTGTTGGTCTGCATTAACACTTCCGAAACGCTAGTTGGCAGTGAGGTGTTAATGTTCCTCTGTGTCGAGTTTCTTCTCTGCTTTTTTGCTTTTCCTGAACACTTCCGGGATGTACAAGTGGCTCAAACTCGCTCATTTTGAGGCAGGAACCGGTGGACGTGCAACAACTTTAACTATGAGGTAAACACAAAACAAAACTTTCCATCCGGAGCCATTCGCGCGGCTCTCGGTCCCGCCCAGACTCGTCAGCGCTACCAAGCCGACCAATCACAGAGCTTACGCTACGCGTCGTTGCGACGTGTAGTTACATTTTTTGAGAGGTGCACGTCATTGATGGCCACGGCGAAGGGCTATGCGTCAGCGCCGTAGCATACGCCCGCGTTTGACGCAGAAGTATAAATCAGCCTTTAGGTCTGACTTTGCTTAGACAAAAGTCTTTTCACTTAACAGAAATAATCTACAGGATAGAAAAAATATAGTCATGGTGCAGTGGACACAATTAATATTCTGTATGACTCCCATAGGCTTGGAGGACTGCATCCATATATCTCTGCTATGACTCAAATAACTTCTTCGGATTTATTGCCAATGCCTCTTCCATCATACCCCAGACATGCTCAATAGTGTTCATGTCTGGTGGCTGAGCTGGCCAGTCCTGGAGTACCTTGATCTTTGCTTTCAGGAACTAGATGTGGAGGCTGAAGTATGAGAAGGAGCGCTATCCTGCTGAAGAATTTGCCCTCTCCTATGGTTTGTAATGTAATGGGCAGCACAAATGTCTTGATACCTCAGGCTGTTGTCGTTGCCATCCACTCTGCAGATCTCTCACACGTCCAAACACTGAATGTAACCCCAAACCATGATTTTTTTCTTCACAGAACTTCTATGTGATTTCTATGAATCTTGGGTCATGCAGGTTCCAACAGGTCTTCTGCAGTATATATGATGATTGGGATGCAGTTCAATAGAAGATACATCAGAAAAATCTACCTTCTGCCACTTTTCCAAATGATCAATTAGAAGTCATGTTATTATTTGTTGTTCTGGGATTGACGACAAGACTTTTGATTGGTATATTGTACGACAAGTGCTTCGGTATAGATGAGGCAGGCAAATGTTTTTATTACCACTGCACACACATGAAAACCAATTCCAGGAATATTTCTCACATACACACACGAAAGTATTTTACATTTGTTAAGATGTATCTTATGTTCAACAAACTTTTGTATTGCGTGAAATATTACACTCTAAATGATGCAGGGTCGATATAATCTTGAGTCAAATATGGAAAAAACCCAGCCTTTGGGTTAAAAGAGTCATTTTAACTGAATTGACAAAAATAACATTAAATTTGTCTATATTTTGGTTACAACAACCAAGCATTTTAGAGTGAAAAATGTAGAGTTTAAAAATGACTTATTATGCCCCTTTTCACAAGCTGTATAATAAGTCTCTAAAGTGTGTATGTGAAGTTTCAGATAAACCAAAAAAATAACACACAAAACTACACACTACTTTTATAGCTCTTTGAATCTGCCCCTTTTATACTTTGATCGTAAAGGCAAATTTATACTTCTGCGTCAAGTGCACACTTATAGTCTGGCACAGCCTTTGTGCAGTCGCTTATGCTGAAGCTAACACTGACGCGCACCTCATGAAAAATGTAAATGACGTGTAGCGCAAGCTCTGTGATTGGTCAGCTTGGTAGCTGTGACAAATGTGGGCGGTGGTGATGGCTGCGAGATAGTTTACAAGTGTCGAGTCCTGTGAAGAAGCTCCAGATTGAAACTTTTGTTTTTTTGTTTACTACAGCTGTGCAGTTCAGGGAAAACATCTAATAATTTTTCTGACAGATATTGAGATTTGATTTGCAATGTAATTTTTGTAGTAATAATCTGTAAGCCATGGCAACAATTCTGCGACATTTCTTAAAAAATGACCTGTTTTTGTTCAGCGTATGTGACTTTGAAACCAAAACATTCCCATATTACCGATGTCCTGTTTTTCATTAATATTAATTTGTCTATTAATGTAAGCAGCAGACGCCATCATTCCAATTGTCCACACTTTCCTGTTTTTGTGGGCGCTCCGCATAGTTCGGTTGCGCAATTCTGATTGGGCAGAATGAAAGTGTGCTCACTCAATTGGCTAGTAAGTCTGTCACACACAGACGAGTCATGCATTTGCTCTGGGAAGGGAAAATTAAATAATACATATAAATTTCATATCACAGCCTCTTGCGATTAGCTAATCGCAATGTTTCAAATTGCAATTGCGATTCCTTTTCGATTAATCGCACAGTCCTAGTGTTTACCTTATGATTAAAGTTGATGCATGTCTGCCAGTTCCCGCCTCTGAATGAGTGAGTTTTAGCTAATTGCACATTTAAGGTAGCGTTTAGAAAAAACAAAACACCCACGAAGAAACTCCACACAGCCGACTGCCAGCTAGCACTTTCGAAGTGTTATTGCAGAGCAACACAAATAGCTCATAGAAGTATAATTGCATGACTACACACAAGGCAGGTGCCTTAAAGTACAAACCAACCTTAATTGTGCAGTTTTGGTGACTGTCACTTTAAATTCAAATGAGATCGTGCTCTTTTTTTTTTTTAAAAAAGGGCAGAGCTGCAAATGTCTTTGTGTCAGCATATAGTGGCAGATTTAAAAACAGGACTAACCTTCTATGATAATGACGGAGAGATTGTCACTAATGGGCGGGGCTTTTACCCTCTGATTTTAAGTGAGAATGTAAGGGTGCTTTCACACCTACACTTTTGTTTCGGAACGTATCTCGTTTGCCCAGTTAGCGCGGTTCGTTTGGCATATGTGAACAGGGCAATCGCGCTCTGTTCAGCGCCAAAGTAATCGCTCCGAGATCGCTTGAATGAGGTGGTCTCGGCTCGATTGAAATGAACCCTGGAGCGGTTCGATTGCAGTGAGAAAGTGATCCGATCCGAGCGCGGTTATATCACAATGTTTTATGGATATGTATAAGGCTTACGGCTATATGAAGAGAGGATTATGAGTAGGGCGGGAAGTTTCGCGAGTCTCCGGATGCCCGCAAACGAGTGATGATCTCCCGGTAATCTTGCGTCTCCCCCCCGATCCTCAAATAAGCTACGTCGCGCACCCTAACCCCTCCCCACCGGATCTCTTCTTAGACACGTCACGCGCGCGCACCCTGTCAATCACCACCAAACCACCACCTCTCCTGACAGCTTAGCAGGACGCTGCAAAATAAAGCCTGACACTCTGACCAATGTAAGGAGAGTTTACTCGCACGTGACTTGTTTTAGCTCTTTTGGTCCGAATAGAAACTTTGCAGTGTGAAAGCGAACCGCTCCAAGAGCAAAGAGCAACAATGTAACATTTGTAATCTCTGTTTCGGACCAACTGAATCGATTCACAGGTGTGAAAGCACCCTGAATCAAACTGTTTCCGCAGCATTCATTTTTTGTATCATAAATTAGAAGTTGGCTATATTCACACACTGTTGACACACAACTGTGTTTAAAAACTTTATAAAGTGGTTTTAGCTTAAAAGGTCCCCTTGAAAATATCACCATAGAAGATAATGACAGACAAAATAATACATTTTTAATGCTATATTCTTTTGTACATACATAGCACTAAACGGACAGCATCAATTAAAACCCAACACATTGCTAGGTCTCTCTCTGTCTCTGACCGGTTTGTTAGCAGCCATTTATGCCTCATCAAAGGCAATTTACTTCAAGCAAGCCCTCCTGGAGCAAACAAAGGGTTAACAGGCTTGTCCGAGAACATAATGGCTATACAGTAGATCAAAGCTGCGTTCTCTGTAACTCCCATTCTCATGTTGGCTTTCTTTCTGTGCAGTTCAGAGCAAAAGAAAAAGTCATTTTTTCCTTTTCATACTTATGAGTCAAAGTCTCTGTCATACATCAAAGCTAAAGCAAACCAATTTACTATTGATAGACAGTTAGAGACTTCTTGTTGGCAGAGTGAGATTGACTGAAATTCCTCTCTCAGGACTTGCTTCCAAATACTGAGTAATGTCACAAGGACAACCCTGAAAGCATCGGATTTCAGTTTTCTTATACTATAAATGCTTTGACCCTGCGCTGCAAGCCTCAACTGAAGTAATCTTCTGAAACTGAATCTTGATTTCTTTTGCTCTGACCCCACTTGCGTCTAATAGCACTGCATGTTGTGATTTTGTGTGGTTGCTAGCCTAACTTTCCACATCATGAAATCACGGAGGAGTCTCTGAGTGTTACATAATAAGCCCAGAGCCGGAAGACGTCCAGCTACTGTGCTGAAATCTGGAAGCTTGTCTTCCACGTCAGAGCTCTCATAAATCATATTACTGTACTATTGAGTGCACAAATTCAGATTCTCTCCTTCATCTTTGTTGTGTAACCTTTAGCTAGAGTGTATCCTTATTAATAGTAGTCAGGTTTCTTTTGATGTATTGTGCACCAATGGGAATTGCCTGAAAAGTGGATCTGAGGCCACGAGTATGCAAGAAAGCTTTCATGGTTTGTGGTTTACCCATTCAAACGGCGCTAATTTGAAGCGTGTTGTTGCGCAAAGCCTTACTTTATAGACATGCTAATTTCACAACTTTGTTCATCTTTTATAAAATCCTAAAAAAATCAGTTTAAAATTACTCTTTAAGATCTATAGAAGTGTAAAAATCAGAAATCAATCGGCTTTTTTCATACTTAAAAGTTTAGATCTTTTAGGTTTGGACCAAAAATAAAAATGATACTGTACATTTATGTCGTTAGCTTAGCATTCATTCTGCCATTTTTAACACTAAAAACCAACAAACCATATTGTCTTTATGATGTAACTTTTGCGACAGAACTTACTGAACAACCAAAACAATGCTGTTTGTAGTGCTAGCCTTGTTTGTTGTATTTGCATACATCCATTTTCTTTTTGGCTTGGTCCCTTTATTAATCTGGGGTCACCACAGCAGAATAAACCGCCAACTTATCCAGCATACGTTTTATGCAGCGGATGCCCTTCCAGCTGCAACCCATAATCTAAAACCTGACAGGTGGACAAATCTAAGCTTGTTTTTAATAAAACAAATATAAATATGCATATAATAAATAATACTGCCAATAATAATAACATTATAAAAAAGCAAATTGTCATGAATAAATTGAAAAAGCCCCCTGAGATGAAGAAGGCATGAAACTATGGTTTTTATATTTACGTAGGCTAGAAAATAATAATTTTTGTAATATTTTAACCCTTTAATTCTTTTTCATATGTAAATATATTTTTGTATTGCTTTACATCCTGTGTGTATTTAGCAGTGTTAATACAAGCGAGGCTAACCAACGCGCTCTGTGCTGGACTGTAGACCAGCTTTGATCTGGTCTATTGAACAGTCTATTATAGTTCCTTAAAATAGCAACGCACCAGGAATGCGTCTCAACACGCCCACCTTTTTTTTAGACTAGAACGCCTACGGCCCACATATGAGCGCAACAGCATTTGCTATTTAAACAGTGTGCTGCTAAACGTCAAAACGACTCTTGCGCCAAGCTGAAACTAGTAAACAACTATTGCGTCGCGCCTTGCGCTAGGTGTATGATAGGGCCCTGTGCCTCCAAAATACTGGTGGTGTCACTGTAGTCTGTAAACGGTATTATTGTCATTAATGGTTTTATCTACAATAGATAAATGTTGCATGTGAAAAAGACACTAAAATGCTCACACATTTGTGCAACAATAAACCTTTTTATTTTAATAGTCTGTAGAGCCCTTTAAGGTTGCAAAACTGTAGAATTCAAGCATTTCATGGTAGCCAATTGCACGTTTTCTAACACTTCAGTTTGAACGGCCATCTAAATTGGTTCATTTCTGTTCCTGTTAATATTTTTTAGTGACCGCAATAATCTCTTAAAAAGAACGAATCACAAAGTGAAACTTTGAATTGCTTTGGATTGTTGCCTGATAAGACTGAAAAAAAAAAAGATGAAAAACCCAAAATAGCAACAGGAAACATTAAAACAATTTCTGACCACTCCATATAGCCTATTTTTGTTGAAAAATAGCTCTTTTGTAACAAATTTCATTTGGTATAATTTGTATCTTTATTTTAAAGTATTTTTGTTGGTCAGTTATTTACAAAATAAACAAAAAAAAAAAGAAAAATGAACAAATTTTAGGTGAAGTGAGGTGCAAATAATTCTTTTTGGCCTGAAGGAAATTCATTCATTTTCTTTTCAGCTTAGTCCCTTAATTAATCCGGGGTCGCCACAGCGGAATGAACCACCAACTTCTCCAGCACATGTTTTACGCAGCGAATGCCCTTCCAGCTGCAACCCATCTCTGGGGAACATTCATACACACTCATACACTATGGACAATTTAGCCTACCCAATTCACCTGTTCCACATGTCTTTGGACTGCAGGGGGAAACCGGAGCACCCGGAGAAAACCCACGCGGACGCGGGGAGAACATGCAAACTCCACACAGAAACGTCAACTGATCCATCTGAGGCTTGAACCAGTGACCTTTTTGCTGTGAGGCAACAGCACTACCTACTGCACCACAGCATCGCCCCTGAAGGAAATTATGAATTAAATTCAAGTCGGCCTATTATAACATAAAATATAGTATCTCTGACAATTTTCTTTATAATTTCGGTTATGAATTATAGTATCGCAATACTACTTGGTATTGTGATACTACAGCTGGTATAGAATTGTAAGATTAATTAATGGTATCGCGACAACTCTACTATATAGTATGGAAGTATGCGATTTCGGACACAGCCATAGTTTTGCTTCTTGGTGGCATCTTCAGATGTCATGTCATGTTTTGGTTCATATTTAAGTCAAACCACATCATTCGAACAGTTGGTTCACTCATTTGCTGTGCAGATTCAAGCTACGGTCACACTAGAGCTGGGGTCACCAGCCTTTTTGAAACTGAGAGCTACTTCTTGGGTACCAATTATTGTGAAGGGCAACCAGTTTGATACACACTTCTTAAATAACATTTTTTCTTAATTTACTTTTAATTATATGTTGTTATTATTAATGATTAATGATATTCATCTTTGTGAAGACACTGATCATGTTAATGATTTCTCACAATAATGATTTAACAAGGTAAGAAACAGAAATATCAATATACAACACTTTATTTGTCTGAAATAGTTTTAGCTTTTTTTTATATATATATATATATACCCTAATGTCATTAACAAATTTTACACCAATGCAGGTGTGATTTAAAAAGAATAGCTTCAAAAAATACTAGATTCAGCTTACTGGTATGTGGTGCAATGGTGAGCTATTTTTAGAACAGGCCTGTGGGCAACTCATGTAATCCTTGTTGGCTACCTGGTGCTTGTGGGCACCATGTTGGTGACCCCTGCACTAGAGTTTGTGTGTGCGAAATTCGTTGTGCGGGGCTGCGAAAAGGGGCGGGAATAAACAAGATTATTAGGCATTAAAAAAGCGAGCGATAGCACTATATTTTAAATTTCTGTCCAGAGAGGTCATGTTTTGATCCGATGCGATTTCGCAGGTCAGAGTTCCCCAAGCTTGAACTTTGCACCGCAGCAAACTGCGAAACTCAATGCAATGACCCTGCGTTTCCGGTCTGATGTATTCGCGTGCGTATGAATGGAAGTCTATGGGAGGAAAAGCCCAGTGTGACCGCAGCTTTACACTTAATCAAGATTAAACACACTGACAGAGAAATAAAAATCATTTTAATCAAACAAAACCACATGTGTGTGAGCTGGACTCCCCTAAAGCTTAAAAATGAAACCTTCTAAGGTGATGATAAAAAAAGGTCAAAACATTGTTAGATCTCTTTATAAATCTACAAAAGCCTTCTTTCATGTGCACATGAGGATTAGCCAATGGTGTTCTTCATGGTTGACTAATTTGGCATTTCCTCTTTAACGATGCCCATGCCTTTTTGAATTAAAGGGTGCTACAGCATTCAGCGTCAGCCCCAAATGCTTCTTAAATTACCCAGCATTTCTCCCCGGAGCTAGACTGAAGCATTCAGTGTTTGGGTCCAAGCTCAGCCGACATGTCAGAGGGTAATTAATTTAATCCTCAAGCTGCTCGCGAGCTACAAAAACAGATGGCCCAATGTCAACTGCCTGTTGATGTGATCAGCTGTAGAGAGTATGAAGTGTAATATTTAATGTTTTTAAGCATATACAGTGCTCAGCATAAATAAGTGCACCCCTCACAAATATATCTTTTAAATATCATATTTTTATAGGAAGCTATACAATATTATAAGTGTGCATATACATTAGATTAGCCAGTACTGAAGTCATCTAACAAACTAACTTACGAAAGCAGTCCAAAACTAGCAAACCCAAATGTGTATGTTAGAGAAAAATATTTTTTTTAAAAAAAGGAATAATCAAGAGAATCAAAAAATTGAAAAATTTTGCTGAAATTTAGTGGGTTGTCATGTTTTTTGTAATGTTTTGCTTAAATTTAATTGTATTATCTTTCAATTTCTAAATATGTTAAGTGACTAAAATATGATTTGAATAAATATATCTGTTTAATAAATCTGTTTTGTTTAAATGCACCAAAATCTATTGCCTATATTCACTGAGAAATTGATAAAAATATTTATTTTCAAAATGGAGTGTACTCAATTATGCTAGGCACTTTATATGGTGTACTTCATATGGCAGTGACAAATTTACTAATCGATTTATTTTATGCATGCAAATATACTGTTATATACACTACTACGACTATATTTTGTATGGCAAGTTTGTGGTGTTAAATTATGTGTATGCAGTAGTATTAATTCATATATGACCTGCAACTTAAACTGTCACAGATCCTAAATTTGTTAGATTATGTTTTAAAAGTGTACACACTTGGCAGATTGTCAAATAAATAAATAAGTAAATAATAAAAGTTTAATGGTTTTTTATTGCGAATTTGATTTGACACATATCTTTATTCTTATCAAATTGTTTCAAATTCGAGATTGATATCACAAAAAAAAATTATATTTCAGTTTGTTAAAAAATCATTTTTAATATTCAAATAGGTTTATTTTAATAGTACATTTTTAAGATTTCTACTAAACTATAATTTGTACTCCACTTCATACAATTATGAAATTTAAATATGATATGACACAACATCTATCCAACCTAATGTCAGCTCATATGTTATATTTCTTGAATAAGTCAGAATATATTTGCTACTAAACTTTAAAAATCTATTATCTTTGATAAAAGATATGTTAAAACTTTAAATATTCAGAATCTAGCGTCAGTGTGCTATCTAGACTGCAGTTTTGGGCATCATATATATTCTGGCAGCTTTTTGTTTAGGCTTCATCTGACTCTGGAAGAAGAGAAAGATATATGATGCCTATAAACGATGCATGTCTGTGCTGTGGACAGTTCCTTACGTTTTGGGTCTTTAACAGTTATCCACATCAACGAAAATTGCAGCTGTTTTCCGTTTTATAACCGATGTCTCGACTAAGTTTTAGGGTTTACATTTTTCATATAACTTTACAGCTCATATAACTTAACAAACCCCGTTCATGGAGAGTTTGTGTGCGTTGCATTGATTGAGACTGGTTTAAACAGTTGCTGTCAAAACTGTCGGCGATTTAAAACTATAAAAACATTAACTATTAGTACAATCTGCATCTACTCCTGTCATATTAATCTTTTCTGCTGTGTATCCCAAACTATGAATGTTATAAAGAGCAGATTCTCACCGTTGTGGGTGCCATGCCAGGGTTGATCAGTTTCCAATATCGCTCATCGAGCAGCACCGTTGTTAAAAATCGGCTTCAGCGAAGTTCATCTGCTGTGCAGGAACGCAAACAGACACATTAAACAGCCAATAAGGTGGGAGTGTTTCAGGGGAAATTACCAATGAGAAACTAGAGCCAGACTGAGGAGGCGGGACTTAAAAAGTTCAGTTTCTGTAAGATTCTTTGTGCAGCGGTAAGACTTCAGAAAACACACTTTGTTGTTATCTTGACTTAAACATGGAGAGATTATGGCGGATTTTTGAGAGTACTTGTAGTATTAAAGTATCACCAACAAAACAACCACTATAAAATTGATCGTGAATGTGAAAAAAATGCAGACGAGATGGTTGTAACTTTGATGAAATACATGTGTGCCACCTAGTGGTGTTTTATTGTAATTCTAAGATTTGGGAACAATGACGTCAATTTGTATGCAAAAACCCAGAAGCGACACAGCATTTTAGCAGTTCCGGTTTCCTTGTCCCAAAGTCAAATGGGATGCTGCATTCTTCCTGATGGTCACGTGACCTTCACGCGTTTTAAATGGAAATTATTTAAACATTATACAGCACTCAAACAATGATTTATTGTTTCCCCCCTCTTCAAAATATATACTTTGCATAAAAACATTACAAATATACTAGATTTTAAAACGAATTTCAGCAAACAACCAACTCTTAATGTGTTTATTCCTTTATTTAGATGTTCATGGTAATGTTTACTTTCACCGTTTCATTTAGGGAAACTCCTGAGGTAAATAAGTGATATCTCTGAACTTTAATAATAAATGAATTTGAAACCTTACATAAATTTTTTTGCTCAAGTTGAAAGTCACAAGAAAGTTTACCATTTGTAACCTTGTATTTTACTGCATTATTTATACAGTACATGGTTGTGATGTTATTTTACATTATATATTTTTTAAAACCCTGTATCTGAATACTATTTGACTGCCCTGAAATCCATAAAACACTGTTTATCACACTTATCCGTCACTTACCTTTGCTCTTTTCTATATGCTTGTAATTTGTGTATTACAATTTACCTATAAATAACTTCCCTACAGAATTACCCCAATCAATTTAATTTAATAAATTCTTTCCAAATAGTCATTTTCAAGTTTTGTAGCAAACATGTTGCAATATTTATCGCAGAAAAACTAAATGTCAGATTTTTCCAATATCGTGCAGTTCTACTTTGCAATCAAATAGTGTGGTTATAGTGGAAGTCGATGAGACAAAAACCTAATGAAACCTAATGAAAGGCTAGTTAATTTGAACAGTACACAAGGGTTACAGGGACAGTTTACCCCAAAATAAAAATACAGTAATCATTTATTTATCCTTTTTTTTTTTCAAACTTGATAAAGTTTTATTGTTATGTTGAGCTCAAAGTAGTTCAGTTCATTTATGGTGAGCTCTGTAAGATGGCATGACGTTGATGGGTTTGTGTTTTTTTTTTTCTTAGCAGGTGTGTGTTTTATAGGGTGTTGATGTCCACCATGGTTTACCCTTATCACGAGGCTCTAGAGTGGATGATGCAGGATGATATCGTGCTGACTACAACACTAAAGCAGTGACACAGTGTTTGGAGACGGAACATGCTCAACTCCTCAACACCATGCTGGACTGCAGTCAACCAGAAATCCACACTGCTGCTGGAGGACATTGAGCTGGGCCTGGGAGGTAAAACAAGAGTGCAGGAGAAATCCACACTGCTGCTGGAGGACCTGGAGGACATTGAGCTGGGCCTGGGAGAAGCACTGGTGAAACAAGAGTGCAGGAGAAATCCAGACTGCTGCTGGTGAACCTGAAGGACATTGAGCTAGGCCTGGGGGAAGCACAGGTGAAACATACGCGCACAGAGCTCTCACTATTATGAAATTTGGAGGATGATTAATTCAGTAAGAAATAAGCGTGATTATGCAATTTTTCATAAAATTTAGCATTGGCAATAAATTGTCTATTTTGGGGCCCATCCATAAATCCAGAATACAGTTAGGTTCATAAATATTTGAATATTAACACAATTCTAACATTTTTGGCTCGATACACCAACACATGGATTTAAATTTAAACGAACAAGATGTTCTTTAACTGCAGACTGGCAGCTTTAATAGGAGGGTATTTACATCCAAATCAGGTAAACGCAGTAGGAATTACATCAGTTTGCATATGCCTCCCACTTTTTAAGGGACCAAATGTAATTGGGCAGAATAATTATCATAAACCAAACAACTGAGCTGATGTGTTCTTTGTGGGCCGTACTTGCACTGATTAATCTAAAAGCTGATGTGCTCTCTTGATCGGCCGGATGGCCGGGGGTGCTCTGATTGGTCAGGAGGTAGCTGTGTGCACTGTTTGGTCAAGTGCCTCACACCGTGCCCTCACAATTTCACAAAACATTCAACGCAACTTACTCATGTGTCGCAGAAATAGAAACAGTGTGTATAATCGAAATGTCACGTCATCGCGATGGTTAGCACAAAAACTACTTTTAACTCTGAAAAGACCAAGTGGTGCTCGCTGCAGAGCCATTCGAGGAGAGGTGAGCTCCAGAGAGGGGGAGCCTAAGCTTGAGCTCCACCTTTTTTGCACTTCTTCTACGAGTGATGTCACTGGGGGTAGGGTAAGGGGTGGGGTTGGTGTACGCATTAAAACAGCTTACAGGAGGAGGAGCGACAGCTCATGCTCCCCCTCTCTGGAGCCCACCTCCCCCCAAATGGCTCTGCAGCGAGCACCTGCGATTGCGTGTTGCGGTGCTGCGGTGCTGTATCGTGCAAAGTTAGGACACAGTGCTAGGGTGCTCTGATCGGTCAGTTTGCCTGTGTGCTCTGACTGGTCAGTTGGACCCTGGGTCCTTTGGTTGGTCAGGTTGCCGTACGTGCGCTGAATAATCTGAAAGCTGATGTGCTCTTTATAGGCCATACGTGCGCTAATTAATCTGAAAGCTGATGTGCTCTCTTGCTCTCTTTATTGATGACAATAGTCAGGAATGTTGGACCATTATTGCCTTTGTAGCATAAGTATAGGACAGAAACTAACCAGCCAGTAATGTGTAAATTGTGGAGAGGACAAAATAAAATAAAGTCAGTATTTTTTTAGTAAGTACCTTTTTATTTATTTATTTATTTTTATTCTTTCCATAATAAAAATATAATTGTAGAGCAACCCATGTTTTGTAGTTATTAATATTTATCTTTAATAGGTAGAACTGTCCGAGATATGAACAAAAGCAAGTGATGCATCAAAGTTTGATTTTAAAAAATCTTGAATGGTTATAAAAATCTTTAAAATCATTAAAATAATTTATTAAAATAATATAAATAGTTAGTTTAAAAATCTTGCACGATATTAATATGACATGACGTAGTTCTGGAAACTTCCTACCTCTCTGTTTATCTGTCTGACTTTACGCTGGCTTTCTATTGACTTCCCCTGTCATTTTAAAGAGCCTCGTCTGAGGTGAGCGTAGTCAGCGACGGTGCGCGATGCGGGACCAGGCAAAAGTATAAATCAGCCTTTAGATGTTTGTTTGTTTTTTTCCTGTAGTTAAATAATGCATCTAACCTGTCTTCAGTACTGTTCAATTTGAATACATTTATTTTGGCACTCATTTTGTGAATTTTTTTCTTTTTTTGCGTTTTCGATAGTGTTATAGGTCCTAAAATCTTAATGGTATTAAATTTGACATTAGAATCTTTGTAAAAACCCTGCTTCAGTGTAGTCTTAGTTCTTTGTGGCATACATTCAACAAGATTATAGAAATATTCCTCCGATTTTGGTCCATATTAACACGATAGCATCACACAGTTTGTCGGCTGCACATCCATGATGCGACTCTCTCGATCCACCACATCCCAAAGGTGCTCTATTGGATTGAGAACTGGTGACTTTGGAGGCCCTTTGAGTACATTGAACTCATTGTCATGTTCAAGAACACAGTCTAAGATGATTCACGCTTTATGACAGCGCATTATCCTGCTGGATGAAGATGATAGGTACACTGGGATCATAAAGGGATGGAGATGGACAGCAACAATACTCGGGTAGGCTGTGGCGTTGACGTGATGCTCAATTGGTACTAATGGGCCCAAAATGTGCCAAGAAAATATCCTCCACATCATTACACCACCACCACCAGCCTGCACCGTTAATCCAAGGCAGGGTGGATCCATGCTTTCATGTTGTTGACGCCAAGTTCTGACCCTACCATCCTAATGTTAAAGTAAAAATCAAGTCTCATCAGACGAGGCAATGTTTTCCCAATCTTCTATTGTCTAATTTTGGTGAGCCTTTGTGAATTGAAGCCTCAGTTTCATGTTCCTAGCTGACAGGAGTGGCGTGGACGTGGACGTGTTGTGTGTTCGGAGATGCTCTTCTACATATCTCAGTTGTAATGAGTGGTTCTTTGAGTTACTGTTGCCTTTCTATCAGTTCGAACCAGTTTGGCCATTCTCCTTTGACCTCTGTCATCAAAAAGGCATTTGTGCCCACAGAACTGCCGCTCACTGGATATTCTCTCTTTTCCGGACCATTCTCTGTAAACCCTAAAGATGGTTGAGCGTGTCTCTGAAATACTCCAAGCACCCCGTCTGGCACCAACAACTATGCCTCATTTAAAGTCACTTAAATCACCTTTCTTTCCCATTCTGATGCCATGTGATTGACTGAATAAAAATTTGCGTCAACGAGTAGTTGGGACAGGTCTACCTAATAAAATGGCCAGTGTAAATAACGTCATGCAAATTAGATATGGAATAAAGTAAATGCATTAAAGGAAAATTGGAAAAATAAGAAAAGGTATGTATAAAAAACAGACCAAAATCCTTCATTAAAAAATGTTATATTACAAATTTCATTCATCTGATAAATACAGGCATTTCACAAAGCATTGTACTAAAAAAAACACAATCCATCATCACAATCCTTTCTAGCAACATACAATGACAAATCCAGGCACGATTAAAACCAAACATAGCATCATTCCCAATATCCAAGACATGTACAGTTTAATGTGCATCTCCAAATCTGAGTCACACATTCAATAAGGCGCTGTTGACAGTTTTTTTTTATTATTATTTTTTTACTGGATCCCTTTCATGTATCGTTTGCAGGTTCAAAGTTGAATGTTTTGTTACTGTGCTTCTGTTATTCAAGTCTTCTCAATGTAAATGTGACAGTGAAATAGCACCAGTTTGTTGTGAATCAATTACAAATACTCACACACAGAAGTAAGAATAATTTACTTAAACATGTTATACTGTACAAAAAGCATCTGACATGTACAATAAGATGAAATCATACCTGAAAACGACAAATGTACATTCCCAGAGATATCTGGGCCGAAACGTGTGATCAAGTGTGTGATAAAATTAGCTGTTTGGACTGCGGTGAACATTTATATGAAGATTTCCTCTGAGCAGCGGTACTACTTGGTAAATCCTGTCAGAATTTAATGTCAAATCACTGATTAATAATGCCATCAAGTCACTATTTGTGCGGTTCTTCATAGGTAGTTGGGTCGATTTCTTTTCCAGCTGATGTCACATCAGGTCTTCTGTTTAGGAGGTGTGGATTTGGGCTTTAGCCCCAATATTTTTAAAGGTTTTTTTTGTTATTAGTTCTTAAAAAACTGTTGTAGTGCAGTTGGGAGCTGTAGTCGCGACATCAGAGGACACAAACACACACGTACTGCCTTTTCAAGGCTAGGAATCTTTCAGCATGTTTATGCGAGCGAATATCTTGAGGGCGGGTCCCAGTTTAATATTCATGGCACTCATTAGATGGTCTTCTTTCAGTAGCAGCAGCGCCTGTCCATCAATCTCCTGAGCACGAAACTCATCTGCAATCTCCTGGCAACCTAATTGTGGAGTCACACAAATGAAATGACCCTTAAATATCATTTTAGCAAAAAAAATTTAATAAAATCTTACCCCCTTGGCGGTTCATTCTGCTGTGGCGACCCCCTTTTTGGTTTAATTATCTATGAATATTCATCCATTTGTTTAGTTTCCTTTGGCTTTTTTCATCAGGGGTCACCACAGCAGAATGAACCGCCAACTTATCCAGCATATGTTTTATACAGCGGATGCCCTTCCAGTTGCAACCCATTACTGGGAAACACTCACACATACACTAAGGCCAATTTTGTTTATTCAATTCCCCTATAGCTCATGTCTTTGGACTGTGGGGGGAAACTGAAGCACTCGAAGGAATCTCAGGCCAACAAGGGGAGAACAATCTCCACACAGTAATGCCAACTGGCCCAGCCGGGACTCGAACCAACAACCTTCTTGCTGTGAGGTGACAGTGCTTACCACTGGGCCACCATGTTGTCCACTATTTATAATATATTTTAAAATTTAGTTTATTTATTGCTTAATAATTTTGTGGAAACTTATATATCTTGTTGTACGGTTGTGTCTTTAAAAACATTTCAAGTGTATTGCTTCATATAGGGTGCATTAGTGCCTGTCCACTCTTTTAGTGCTGTTTCCCCCCCAAAACTATACAACTTTGTCGGTGTTATAAGCCAGTAAACAAACAAACCAACTAACTACAAGGAGAATCATATTATAAACTATATATAAATTGGACAAGCGGCATGGTGGCTCAGTGGTGACGCTTCAAAGCAAGAAGATTGCTGGTTCAAGTCCCGGCTGGGCCAGTTGGTATTTCTGTGTGAAGTTTTGTATGTTCCCCCTGTGTTGGCGTAGGTTTCCTTCATGCGCTGGTTTAAGGGACTGAGCTGAAGGAAAGTAAATAAATAAAGTGGACAAATTGACAAATATAGAGCTTTGTGTACTTGATGGCTTGATTTCCACTGTGTATCATTTTGAAAAAGTTAAACAAGTCCATAGAGGGAAACAATAGCTACGTCAAAAACAAAAAAGACAGAAATGTCCATGAGGATGCACAAGGGATGAGGGAAATCAACTGAATCATTTCGAAAGACACAGTTGACTTAAAGTATAAACTTTCATTTGAAGTTGTACGTTCTATTTATAGAAACTACATTAAAAATAAATTTAGATTCTTATTTAAAATCATTAATATATTTACAAACATATTGAGAGTGTAGGAAGACTAATGGGATTTTTTATGGAAGTTGGTGGAGCTACAGATATTTATTTTCAAGAGTTCACACTTAGCTGATGATCAATATAGCGTAATTAGCATGCTGTCCTGGGACAGAGCCCTGAGCTCGTAATATTCTCGAGCCCAGGGTTCCCTCCAGTTAGAAGGGCGAGAGGGGAGTTCAAGCTCAGGTAGGTCTCGAAGTCCCCTGCTTGTTGTGAGAAGTGTAAAATAAGGTTGTCTTGGGTAAAAATTTGGTCAATTGGCTATGGAGTATGTTTTTAGACGGTGGGAGGCAACAGTGCTAGCCACTGGGCTGCCGCGTCGCCCTATCGGAACTATCAGTCGCCCTATCGGAACTATCAGTCGCCCTATCGGAACTATTTAGTCGCCCTATCTTGTGGGAAGTAGGGGAGAAAGGGGGGAAAACTTCAAGACGAAAATAACTGAAGTGAAAAGCTCTGGTTATTTATAATGCGTCCATAATCATCCAATAGGGCAGATTACGGAGCTAAGGAGGTGCCAGCAGTGTTGATCAAAAGCACGTGATCCTCTCGCAATTAGTTCATAAATAAACTGCACTTATCCATTACTCTGATTGGTGGAATGTTCTAAACAGCATCATGGGTAATGTAGTTTTTCTGCACAAACTTAGCTTTCCATGCACTGCTTTAGGAAAGTGTGTGGAGCTACTGACATCTACTGTATTTTATTATTTGCTTTAGTTGGTGGAATGTTCTGTACAGCATCATGGGTAATGTAGTTTTTAGCTTTTGAAATAGATCAAAATGTTACAAATACAACTGACAAACAACATTAGAGTGGTCTGTCTTTATCTTGGCTTCATCAGAATTTGTTAACATTAATAATAATAATCAAGCCATTTTTTACTGCCAGATGCTGATTATTGCATTTTATACACAAATGATAAAACCCCCTTACCTGGCAACGAGCGGATGAACTCAAACACTTCTTGCACATTCCATTTAGTGGGGTCACAGGGCAGGAAGTGCTGACTGAGGAGAGGAAGCTCTTCTGGTTCATTAGCAGCAACCACACCTTGAGAAACCACTGGCCCAGAGCTGGCAGCAGAGAGAGGGGAAGTGGCTTCCTCATAACTGGATATATCCGAACACGGACTCGACTCTCCCTGACTAGGCTGAGACTGAAGAGGTGATGATATAGATTCTCCCTGAGATTGCTGAGATACAGAAAGCCGCTGGAAAGATATAGATAAAGACACAAAAAGCACAATAATTATACAGTAACAAAAATAGGATGATTTGCTTTAAAGTCTGTGTGAAGCAATGTTTATTTTGCTAGCTCACATAGTTATTCTTAAAGTCAATAACTTTTTTTAATGACAAAGGTTTAATAAAAAACCCCAACAAGAATAATATAAATTCACAATAACTTAATCTACTTTGAATCAAAAAAGAAAAATAAGTAAATATGAATACTAATATTAAATAATACAGCAATAACATATTTGACTAATCTATAAACTAGATTCTCCAAAAAGTCATAGAATACTTTCCAAATAGACCAAAATATAGACCTTTTTCATGGCTGCTGCATGGAGGGCGCCATAGCGACCAGCTTCCAGTAAAATGCTAAAAACTTCTGTTTACAGCGTGTACAACTGGTAATTTGCGCTCCGAAAATTAGTTTCAATGATGTTTTTAAAGGATAACAGAGTGTTTTTGTGACAACACAACGAAATGTGTCTTTTAAAGCCGTTATAATCGGTCACATGTGGTTCAAGCGCATCAGAAATACGAGAAAAACGTTCTCCTAATTCACGTGTCTGCTGTCAGAAATACAGTGTGTGTGTGCGTTCCCGGCCTGTCAGCTGTTAGCTCAGCGGCTCTTTAACACACACACACACACACACACACACACACACACACACACAAACACACACACACACACACACACACACACACACACACACACACACACACACACACACACACACAGAGAGAGAGCAAACCAGAGCACTGGCATGAAACTTTACAGGTATGAAAGTCGTGCAATTTACAAAAATGACCGATAAAAGTCTGTTATTGATACTCTGCTGGCTGATTTGCGGTTTATTTTAATCGCGAGCCGTTTGCGTTTTATTTCGTGTGTTGTTTTTACCACGGTTTGTGTTTTTCTGTCATTTCGAAATGACACTAGCCTGTACTTTCACTTTGTCACAGTTATTAGATCAGTGTGTCAGTGGCACAGTACAGGCTACGTGTGTGTGTCAAACATTTTGTTGAATTACATTTGTTTGGGCTGGTTATATATTTGAAATAAAGAAAAAATGATGACTTTAGAGATGACAAGGCTTCATTTAAACTGCTGAAGATGCCGTCTGACAACGAGGGGAAAACGCCTCACAGCAGCTGTTTTCCATCCTATTAGATCGCATGTTTTAAATGATCAGTCAAGAAGATGGTGCTGATGGACAACAGTATTAGTTCAAATAGGATAAAAGCAGGTAAAATAAATTAAAACTATCGTTTCAAAGCTGTCCAAATGTGACTGTTTACACGCATCAGCTGCCGACCAGAAGTTCTTCATATTCTCCTTGCGCATACACGCAAAGCATAATGGGTAATTTTGCATTCCAAGAAAAATGTCTATATCAATTTTGTATTTAAAAAAATGGGTTATCTTTTCTAAGGCAAGGCAAAGATTTTTTTCAAGAACAAGCTTAAAGTCAGTAATTAATCAGTGCAAGCTAATCCACTGAAAAAAAGGTTTGTTTTGGTAATCTTCAATTAAAGTCTGACCATTTACATTTGCTTCTGGGTTTGGAGTGGCGATCCTTTGTTGACATCAACTTGAGGGCTTCCATAGCAACTGAATATCAATAACCTTAACCACACTCCTCTAGTTTGCTATGAGTAGAGCCATAGAGAGAGAGTGAGATGCACAATGCAACTTTTTTTAACAGTAACATGCTGAGTTACTGGCTGTGTCTGAAATCGTCAACTACTTAGTAGGTATTGCAATTTCAATTTAAATGTACAACTTAACTGTTAAAGAAGTATGTTCTGACAGTATAATTGTGAGTAGTATGAATGGAATTCGGACGTACTATGTACATCCGCCATTTTTGTGTCGCTTCACTCCCATTCATGAATTCTCTCGCGGGGCATCATGGGATAGCGCAGCGTGCAAAGGACGTGCACATCAGAATCTCGCCTGGAAGTAGTATGCCATCCGGGTACTTCTTGCATAATGATTTTTAAAATCTGTGAATTAGGACATACTACTAGACTCGCATACTGTTTTTAGCATACCATATAGTATGGAAGTATGCAGTTTCGGACGCAGCCATTGTTGAAGATGACTGTTTTGACACTTTTGAAAGAGATAAAGTTTCTAAAAATAAGATTGTGTATGTTTTAACGTTATTTAAAATTATTAAACACTTCCTGAAACTAATTTGAGTCTACATGGCAATCAAACCTTTTGGACTTGTCGCAAATCTCTCTCTCTCTCTATGGCTATGAGAGAACGATGCACAAAAGTAAGCCCTACTCAGTAATCCATTCTATTTCAGTATGAAATACATCAACACATTAAGATTAAAGTCTCAGCAACTTCCAGTTCATGCAGACTTTATTATATCTGGATAAAATAACTGTGGCATGCACAATTGGACCAAAGTAGCTGCTCACCTGCTTTTTGGCCTCCCTCCCTCTGGGACTATGAGACCTCCTCCTCCTCCACTGATTTATCTGATTAGTCGATTTAGTTCTGTCTGGGCGGAACAGACCAACCCGCTTCGTGCAACTTACACTGTACCTGATTAAGAGATCATACTGATTAAAACGACTGCAAAACACATCAATATACTATTGGTTTACATTTTGACGTTAACTAAATGAGCAAATTATTAAAGCATTAGATTTAGTGTTGTATCTCTTACCTTTTAGCACAGACCATGGAACAGAAACGCTTTGAGCGTTTAAACTTGTGGGCGAAATCCACCCATCCACAGAGCTCACATGTGAGCTTGGGCTTCTCTGTCTCCTCCTCAACTCTTGTGTCTGATGGTGAAAAATTTGTAAGGATTAAGACATACAGTTGAAGTCAGAATTATTAGTCCTCCTGTTATTTTATTTATTTGCTTGTTTATTTATTTATTTAATATTTCTAAAATAATGTTTACTAAAGCAAATTATTTTTCACAGTATTTCCTATAATATTTTTCTTCTTTGTTTTATTTTGGCTAGAATAAAAGTAGTTACAATTTTTTAAAAACATTTTAAGGTCAATATTATTGGCACCCTTAAGCAATATTTGTTTTCGATTGTCTACAGAACAAACCATCATTATATAATGACTTGCCTAATTAACCTAGTTAAGCCTTTAAATTGCACTTAAGCTGAATACTAGTATCTTAAATGTCTAGTCACAATATTATGTGCTGTCATTACTATAAAACAAATCTGTTATCTCCACCTTTAAGATTCATAAAATTTCTTATCACTTATATAATCGTAGCGCATCATTTGTTCAGGTTTCTAATCTTTAAAAACTGCACCATGACACATAAAAAGATCATGTGTTTTGGAAAAACAAACAAGTCCTCCAGTATTTGTTGTATTTGAATGTACTCAATGAAATGTCCACCTTGTTGTCCAGCCTCCTCTGTGTCTGAGTTTGTGGCACTGAGGGAGTTGCTGCTGGCCGTTTTCTCTGGATCTGAGGGCAGCTGCGTGTCTGGTTTTTTGGGGCTTTCGGCCGCCACCGGAGGTCTTTCCACCTGACAATACAGTACACAGAAATAATGATATTAGGGTGATAATGATAACTCTCTGAGCACCTCCTGCTTGGCGATTCTCTCACTCTTCAAAAGCCATTGGTTTTATTCAATGGGGCCTTCTCTGTTATATACCCAGGTTATGGGATGCGCTTCCACACTAGCTAGCTTAAGGAAGATGTAAAAAACACATCTTTTTAGGCCAGCAATTTTAAATTCTTGATCATTTTAATGGGTGATGTGGTGGCGCAGTGGGTAGCACAATCGCCTCACAGCAAGAAGGTTGTGGTTCGAGCCTCGACTGGGTCAGTTTTTGTGTGGGGCTTGCATGTTCTTCCCGTGTTCACGTGGGTTTTCTCCAGGTGCTCCGATTTCCCCCACTTTCCAAAGACATGCGCTATTGGTGAATTGGGTAAGCTAAATTGGCCGTAGTGTATGTGTGTGATTGAGTGTGTATGGGTGTTTCCCAGTGATGGGTTGCATCTGGAAGGGCATCCGCTGTGTAAAACGTGCTGGATGAGTTGGCAGTTCATTCCGCAGTGGCTATCCCTGATTAATAAAGGGACTAAGCCGAAAATGAATGAAATGAATAAATAATTCTAATGTGTTTATATATTATAATTCTTCGATGCTGAATCCTTGTATTTTATTGCATGTTTGATTTATCTGTTGTTGTAGCTCTTCTGGTTTTATATATACATAAAAAAACATTATAAATAAAATGTATTATTATTATTGGTTGGAATATGCAGACAATTCTCTACAATGTTTAATGTTTATATTTGAAAATCATGTTTAAAATAAAATGAATTAATAATAATAATTATTATTATTGGTAGTAGTAGTCTCTTTATTATTATCATTATTATATTATCATTTTTATTACTACTAACAAGTAACTAACTGAATAATAATAAACTGGAATTAGTATAGCTATTGTTGTATTAAAAATACAAATAGTAATATTAATTCACAAAACATTATTATTACGAGTAGTGGTAGTATTATTTGTGTTGTATTATTTCTACTACTATAATTATTTTACCTACTAAGAAGTAAATCACTAAAAAATAATTTTATGTTGTATTAAAAAACTATAAATAGTAATACTATCCTAATCACTTTAATAACATAATAAAATAGAATTGTAAAGGATTATTATTATTATTAATATTATTATTATTACTACTAATAATAACTAACACCAATGTATTTAATCATATTATTATCATTAAGCTATCATTATTATAAATAATTTTTATAGCTAATTAATTGAAGACGATCATCATTTTTATTGTTATCATTATTAGGATTTGTATTACCAACTTCATTAAATAATAATACTAATAATAAATAATAAGCCGGAGCCGGAAACACTTCCCAAAAGATATCATAATTTGAACGACATCTACACTTATGTTGGTCTGTTTTTTAGTATTTCCGAGGTTTCCATAATCCTAGACGAGGCTGTATCCTGGGCAGATGCTGTGGCGGTCATGGAGGAGTAGAGAAGATGAAACTGATCCCTGTAAGACTCCAGTGACAGACAAGTCTTCGAACTGATCCCGTGGCCCAGCCTGTACACCAGCCGGTGACCTTCTCGCACCTGCAGCTTCTCCACATTGGGTGTCCAGGGTTCTTCAGCCTCCAGCACCTAGACTGCAGCTCTGCACAGGAAGTTTGGCCAGAGGAGAAATGGTCTTGCTCAACTGAGCCTGGTTTCTCTCTAAGTTTTTTTTCCTTCACTTTTGTCAATTGGTGAAGTTTGTTCCTCACCACTGTTGCCACTGACTTGCTTGGTTTGGGACTTGTGGAGTTGCGCATGGCTGGATTTGCTGTTCAGTGTAAAATAAAACCACACTGAACTGAACTAAATTGAACTTTAACTCTGAAAACTGGACTGACACAGTTTCAGTTTACTAGGTCTTCTATGTTAAGCTGCTTTAACACAATCTACATTGTAAAAGCACTATAGAAATAAACATATATTGAATTAATCTAACATATTATAATTTTAAGAACAATAATAATAATACATTTGATCATCATAACTTACAGGGAATGGCTCGGCTCCCTCCTGGATAACAAAGCCCTCAATGACATGCGTCAGAACATGTGGTTTCACTATGGCTTGAGGTGGTTTGTTCTCTCCGTTTTGTGTGGTATTTCCCATCACAGCTGCCGGCGGAGGCTCACTGGAGACTGCGGAGGTCATGCTGGATGTCAGCTGTGCTCCCGTGGGCTCCCGCGCCGTTTCCACTGAGCCTGAAGGAGAAGAAACAAGAGCATCACCACCGCGACCACAACAGCAGCACAAACATCACAGAGGAAAACCTGCTGGTGCTGGAAATAAGCACGCGAAACTGTGCTTTCTTTTGGGAATCTTTTTTTAAGCACAACATTTTCCTGAAAATACTACAACCAGCCAAAAAGAAGGGATTTTTCATGGAATAACATGTACCCTATATAATCAGCCAAATTCTGTAATTCATACTGTAACATTTTGTGAATTTGCAGCTGAAGCAGACATTTAAGGTCTTAAAATATGTAGTGGAATTTATTGTGCTGACAGAAAAAAGCACTATGAAAACATTCCAAAGTGTTTTTGTCTGCCTTAAGGAAAAGAGTATCTCTTAAATCATCCACTTTTTCGGTAATGTTTCGGTAGTTTGTGTAATACATGTGAATCAAGTTTATGTGTTTATTTAAATTACATCTAATTTATTCATCAAATGTATTTACGTTTTCAGTGTTCTGTGGGCTATTTAGTGTATTCAGACCTCATTAGCTATTTCGGCTTACTTTAGGTCAAACTATGCATCTAATTTGACTTTATTTTTAGGCTACTGTATATGTAGAAACTAACACAATTTAATTTATGACAATTCAGTCTTGTGGACTCTTAAGAGGGTCGCACACCAGAAGCGCAGCTTGGCGATGCGCCGTGTTGCACCATGCAGCACCATGCATTTTAGAATTCTAAACATAGGTCTCTGTCTAGGGTTGGGCCGATAGACGATGCCATCGTCCATTGGCGATGGCTGACAGACACCACGATCCTCCGCCCCGCGTCTATTGCAAATCCGCTCGTGAAAAATAGACACTCAGGCCTTGTTTACACTAATAGTTCTTTAAATGGCATTTTAGAATGAAAACGATCCACATCCACTCTGGCGTTTTACCTAGCATTTGAGCAGACCTCCTTCCACACTACTGCTGAAAACGCACATCACGTGACCACACACACACACACACACACACAGATTGTCATGCGCTCGAGACAGTCAGTCAGCGGGTCAGTAGACTGGTTCAGTCTTTTGATTCCACGCTTGTACTTAGAAATTTTAGCGAAAATCTCAGATCCTGTTGGCTGGCTCCTGTTGGTTGTGCATCTTTTTTACCAACCAAGTTTGTCGACGCCATTATAATGACACCGATCACTCTGCCTATTCACGAGTCCCGCGGAAAAAGTGATTGACAGGTGCTAATTATGTGTGTAACTTATCTGTATTCATTTATGATTTGGTTGGGTAAAACAAAGACCATGCGGGTCAGGTGGTTAAAATGGTAGGCTACAAATAATTAATTTGTTATGAATTAATTATTCAGAATTAATTCACCGCCGCCAATGACAAAGATGCCATCGTCCATGGCGATATTTCATATTAGACATCGTACGATCCCAAATTGGTCGACATTGCCTTACCCTATTTCTATCAGGGTACACACACCGGTGCCGCAAGTCGGCGGCTGTCCGCAGCGCTCAGCCACGACTCAGGACACTGTTCATATTTCTGCCACGCCACAGAGCACCATCTAAATAGTTTCATTTTAAATATCGTGCGAATGTGTGCGTCTGGTGTGTGATACTTCCAACTGTCATGTGTGCGCAGTGCTGAGTTCCGCATCCGGTCTGTGACCTGCTTTATGGTGTCTATCGGTGCTCTAAATTTGCCGGTTTCAGACTGTTGAACGACTTTTTTTCTAGCATAGATGAATTCACAATGGTAAGAACCGTTATAGGAGTGGTCACATGGATATTTTTGATCGTAGCACGATAACCTCACAGCAAGAAGGTCCTTGGTTCGAGCCTCGGCGGGGTCAGTTGTCATTTCTGTGTGGAGTTTGCATGTTCTCCCCGTATCCGTGTGGGTTTTTTTCCCCAGGTGCTCCGCTTTCCCCCACAATTTGCACCCTGTCTTAAAAGCTGGTTTGCAGGTAATCATAGTTGATTTAAGATTCTAGAAGTGTCTAATAATAATGTTTTTTTTAGCATTATTGGCTTTTTCATGTTAAACACATTATTTAATATCTTTAATGAAACACAAAATCAGAAATAAAAATTGTGTTAAAGCAATAATTATACACAAAAGCTTTGTAATGTGAAGAAAGGTTTGTTTAAATAAGGTCATGTGATTTTTACGTCAATGATCCGTGCGCGCGATTTACGCCATTTTTAATTTAACTGTTGTCAGAAGAGATCAACACGTGAGAAGATTATCAGTCAATAACGACTAAAATTTCACTCTCACACAAACCTATTAAATAACCAGAATAGGCTAAATGTTCAATTAAACATAACGTTTACTGTTTATTGTTACTAATAAGCCGTCAGAGAACATTACTTTATTTAAAAACACTTTTTCTCAAACGTCAATGAGGGCAAGTGCAAAATTCATTGTGTTTGTGTGTGAAAACTACATCTCAACGCCAACTTAAAAATACACATCTTAACACTTTCTGCGAGCAAAATAGTCCATGTAACGTTACTATTTTACAGGTTTATCGTCACTGTGTGAATAAGCCGTCAGAGAACACTTAAAAAGAAAACACTCCTGAAACGTCAATGAGGGTGAGTACATAATATCATTCTGTATGTGTGTGTGTGTGTGTGTGTGTGTGTGTGTGTTAAACATCCCATCATCACCTACTTAAAATACACGTCTTCTGTTAAACCCTTTCTGCGAGTAAATAGCTCACGTCAGTCGCGTCGCGTTTTAAAACAGCGCGTCTCAGTACAATACAAACTACTGCCATCAAAACACACTGTAGCAGCTTACCGACAAAGCGCAATAAGAACTCATTTCCCACAGGGGCGCACTTCAGTTCCGCTTCAAAACACGGAGGAAGCCTCATAATGATCCACACGCCTGTTTCGCTGATATAAAGAGTGAATTTCCAGTGCGGGCTTTTCTACTACGCCACACATGCAGTGAGTGAGCTGCGCCTTTTCTAGTACTCCACTCCCACGCACAGGCACCGCACACTCTGCCAGAAAGGCGGTTCAGTCTTTCCCTGGATGGCAGCAGAAACAGCCTCAAGTGGCAGGTCACATGACTCTCTGGTGGTTTACAGACTTTTTCAGTGTCCTTTATAATGCACGCTATATTATGCATCGTCTGAAGCAAGAATTGCAGCTTGTCTCTTGTGCAATTCCTCTGGTTGTGTTTTTGCCATTCTAGAAATTCATGTTACTGGCCCACTGTCAGTTCTGGCCATATTACTGTAACATTCTTGGGAAATGCACGCCCCCATATCTGCCTCCTTCTTTGACAAATTTGGTTCAGTGTGTGGGAGTTAGAAGCCTTTTGTTTTAATGCATGTGATTGTTTTAGTCTATTTTGACATTCAAGGCTGTAGGCTATCGAATGAATGTCATTTGTGGTAGATAATAAGTAAATGACAAAACCGAAGTGCAAGCAAATATTTTAAGCAAAACGGTCTCTTAAAAGAGGCTTTTTAGGTTGTAAATGATAAAATATACAGTTCAGAAGGTCAGCCATCATTTGTTTTACTATACCACTTTTGTAATATATTGACTTTTATGTTTTTATTGCATTCATATTTTAGAACTATTATGTTTTATATTTTACTGGTTGGCGTGCCACAGTCGTTCATTATAATCTAGAGATTATAACATTTACACAGGTTGTAAATATTTTATTATCAAAAGCTATTTTTAATAATTTATCCAAATTGTTTGTTTATTTATCATTTTGTTTAATGTATGTGCACATTTAGAGGTGTACAGTGTTGGCAAAACAGTTTATCTCTCCTAATTATTACTGTAATTTGTGTGCTATTATTTATTTATTTATTGCTGGTACGCGACGTAGTGGCTCAGTAGGTAGTGCTGTCGCCTCACAGCAAGAAGGTCGCTGGGTCGCTGGTTTGAGCCTCGGCTCAGTTGGCGTTCTGTGTGAAGTTTGCATGTTCTCCCTGCGTTCGTGTTGGTTTCCTCCGTGTGTTCCGGTTGAGTAGGCTAAATTGTCCGTAGTGTATGAGTGTATGTGTGGATGTTTCCCAGAGATGGGTTGCGGCTGGAAGGGCATCCGCTGCATAAAAACATGCTGGATAAGTTGGTGGTTCATTCTGCTGTGGCGACCTGGGATTAATAAAGGGACTAAGCCGACAAGAAAATGAATGACTGAATTGCTGGTACTAGGGATGCTCCGATCAGCATTTTTTCTCTCTAATATTTTAAGCAAAAATTTCCATAAACCCGTTGAAACATCTTTGACTACATTAAACTTTTCTTCCAATGTCTTAAATAAATGTTTAATGTATATATATAATGCTGCTCAAAAATAAAGGGAACTCTTAAACAACACGATGTAAGTGTTTCCTTTATTTATATAGCAAAAAATATTCAAAACTAACTACAGTATCTATGGATACCTGCACTTCTTTATTTAATAATGTGCGTCAGAATGAAATGGTTTGGGTGCATGTACTAGGGATGCTCCAATCAGGATTTTTGGAGCCGATACCGAGTCCCGATTCCTTGTGGAAGATGGTGATCGGCCGATGCAGAGTAACGATTCTAATGCTTCAAGGTTTATATAACTTTAACATTGCATGAAGCACATTTTCCCTCTAAGTATGATTCTTAAGTGGAGTGTTCTCCTTTCCTAAATGAATAAATGAAGGATGTTGCATATAATCACGTCTCTAGTTACCATTTAGTGTGGACAGAACCAGCTTTACAGAAAATAATAGATTAAATAGATAAGAGAATTGTAAGAAAAATAACTTACAATGCAATTTGGAAACATTGCAAATGATGGAAAAATAATTCAACATGCCTCAATGAATAAAAAGTTTGGAGTGCATTTTTGATGCATAAGAATTTAAAATGCATCTTACACTTACACACTTACAATTGGTTTATGTGATCGGCCAGATAAGCAAAACTGATCAAGTCATAAAATGTGATTAATGGCTGATACCAATCTCCGGCTGATCGATGGGAGCTTCCCTATCTGGTACCTTAAGTTTTTAGCCCTGACACTCAATCAAAACAACTGACTGCCTTCATGTATGGATCATTAAACCATTGACTCAGATGATTTGTTCAAAAACAGATTCAGGAAAGAAAGTGTAAACAAAAATAAAATAACTAAAAATGATGTCTAAATTAAAATATTAAAGAGACCATGTGAAATCTAAATGTTCTTGATGATTGTTTTCTGCACTGTTGTATAAAATAAACACTATTGTTTCTGTGATATTATTGATCTTATTTAGGGAGATAGTTCACCCAATAATTTAATTTTATCACCATTTTCTCACACAAGTAGTTTTTTGGGGGGAAAGTTGGAAAGCAGCAGTCATTAACTAATATGCAATCCTAATATGCAAGTCAATGGCTGCTGCTTTCCAACTTTCTCCAGTGTTTAGCAAAAGAAAGAAATTGGTTTTGAAGTGGATGATAAGTAAATGATGACAGACTTTTCCATTTTTTGGGTGAACTATCCATTTAAAAATGGGTCGTTACAGATATCTCACCCTTCCAAAACTAATTTTTGAGAGGTAAATATAATAGATAACAATATATATTTAAATACCTCATCTTAAAGTTTCCATTTCTCTAATGTTTTCAGCCAAAAATTCTACAAACCTGTTATAACGTCTGACTACACAAAACATTTCTTCCAATGTCTTAAATGTTAAATGTATTTATTTTACTGCTCAAAAATAGCTGAAATACTTAAAAACAGTGTAACTCCAAGCGTTTACTTAATTTTTTGAGCGGTTATATCAAAAGTATTCAAGACCAACTAACTATGGATACCTGAACATCTTTATTTAATAATGTGTGTCAGAATGAAATGGTTTAAGTACAGTTTCCTGACAAGTGATATGTGTTCATAGCCCCAGAAGGCCTCACGGCATCTCCAATAACTGCGGCGATTTGCACTACAGGTATTTTACTGCGCTTTTTGTGTAATTCTAACTGCATTTAAATAGGATTCATTATATAATCAATACTTTTAGTCTCTTTGGACGCAGGGCTGGGTGATAAAATTTGTATCAGTATTTATTGACCGAACACCATTGTCAATAACAATAAAAAAAGTTTGGCATGAAGTTTTGGTATGATGGCTATAGTTTTAATAAAATGAGGCTGCTAAGCGCGCCTTGGAAGGAATGCTAGTGAGCGTATGGTGTTTGTCACTTCCAATGGAGGGGTGCAAATTGCATGATGTCCACATGGTGTGCAAGCAGTGCGCACGTGACGCACATGCATTTTCCAGATACACTTTGTTAAAAACATTTGAACTTTTCCGAATGCCTCGAGTGCACCGTGGTATATGCAGGTAGGCTAATCTGCTTCACACTTTGTATGGAATATACACATTTCAGTTATAACGGCAGACTTATTTTCTCAGAAAAACACAGCGCACCCAAACACTGCAGTGCTTATTACTTTTCTCCATAAACTTGCATTTCAGCTACAGCAATGGACTTTGTCATCCTCTGAGAAAACAGTTACAAGAGACGCCATAGAAAATAGTGCAGGAAATTCGCTTGTGCCTTTTACGTGTGAGTTTTGGGTTGCGTCATTGTCACTTCAGGTCAGAATAAAAACACACATTAAAATGAGTGCCGTATAGAAGCAGTGAGGAGATTGTAAATAAAAAAGTATGTAAAGATGTCGCCAGAGGGGCTTTTTGGTTTCTTTTTTTGTGCATCTCTGCCACTAACACGCCATCTGAATGATTTTGTAGCATTGGGGTAACATAGTCATTCAACTTTACATTTTGCAATATTGCAGTATGTATTTTAATAATGATGGTTGGTTTCTGAATTGAAAGCTCAGATTTGATTATCTTACTTTGTGTTGTTGACAGAGTTTGTGGTTTACTGTATCATTTTTTATTTACACCATAAGGTTTGCTTTGATTGTTCAGTATTTACGCTTTACCATTGCATACACTTTGTAACATTCTATTAATCATGTTTGGGAGTCTCTTTAACACTTATGTTTATTTTATTATAAAGAGATGAGATGTTTTGTTTAAATATTTTTGTTTTTGACTATAAAAACTATTTGCTTTTGTAATGTTGGTAAATTTAAGTGGTTAAATAAAAAAAATCCTAATATTCCTAAACATATTTAAAAAAAATACTCAATAATTATCTATATCGAATTATATGAAACATGATATCATGATAATTTTATTTTTTAATATCGCCCTATCTGGACATATTTTTTTGTTTTTAATAAAGTGAGTGACATACTCAACAATTACACAGTTGTAAACGATGAATGTCATCACCCCAAGTGCACAGTTAAACACTAATGTAAAACATGCAATATAAGATTAAACAACTTTAATTATTTTCATTTAAGAGTAATTGGGCACTTGCGCACAAACATAAACTTTCTCAAATAAAATCATTGTTGATGCTTGCATTGATTAAATAAAATATACTTTACAAATATTGACTTTCAATGCACTGTACCTTGTGTTTGAGACGTAGCATTAACAGTGTCAGCTTTGGATTGTTCAGGTGGGTCGGTGCCTTGGGTTGTAGTAGATGGATGGATTTGTACTGGTGGGCAAATCTCTCTTAAGACCAAAGAGGTGGGCTTCTCCTTGTCATCCTGAGCAAGCCTTGAAGCCTAAATAATATAAAAGTGCTTACTTGCCTCAGAGTTGGATAGAGTAAAATGGATAGTTCACTCAAAAATGAATGAATTTATGAGTTTCTTTATTCGATCAAAAACAAAAGAAGATATTGAGGGAAAAAACTAACCATTGACTTCCATAGTAGGAAAAACAAAAACTATGGAAGTCATTGGTTACAGGTTTCCAGTTTTCGTCAGAAAAACTTTGTGTTCTACATTAGAAAGAAACACATACAGGTAGTAAAGAGTGAGTTAATGATGACTTTTGGGTGAACTATCCCTTTAATGTACAATAAGGCAGTGGTGAGAGTAAATAGCAAGTCTCTTACCTGGTTCTGTGCTGGTTGTATTTGGAGATTGATGGCTGTCAGTTGGACCGGCTGAGCTTTAGCATGGGCCAGAGCTGTGTGTGCATGGTGGCTTACGGTTGAATGGAAGATGGTGGCCTGTTGCGTTTGAGCTGATCCCTGGTTGTGAAGTGCTGGTTTGGGTAAAACTGGAATGATGCCCGTTACGGTTGAGGTCTGGGCGGAGCTCGGGATACCCAGCGAGGCTGTTTGTTGGTGGGGCTGGATGGAGGCGGTCTGTAGTAACTGAGGTTGGCTTCTGGAGGTGGGAGTGGCTTGAGGTTGAATGACAAACTGTTGAGGTTGTTGCTTAATCAGAGCCTGGGGCTGGATTTGAGCATAGGCTGGAACGAGAAATACAGACAACACTTAATAGTACATATCGCTTTGCATCACTGCACATTTAAATGACAGGAACTTCATAAACGTTGATGGGTGAATTCCTAACTTAAGCTGCACATGAAGTCATGAAAAACATCCAAAAAAATGTATATCAGTTTGTTATACATATTTTTAAACACAGATTTGTTAAACTTAAACAGGTGGCACGGTGGCACAGCAAGGTCTCACAGTTAAGGTTTGAGTCCCGGCTGGGCCAGTTGGCATTTTTGTGTGAAGTTTGTTGGCATGGGTTTCCTCTAGGTGCTCCGGTTTGCCACACAGTCCAAATGGGCTACAGGTGAAATGTGTAAGCAAAATTGGCCCTAGTGTATGAGTGTGTGTGTGTGTGAATGAGTGTGAGTACGATACTTCAATCAATCGGCCGGAGATTGGTATCGGCCGATAATCACTTTTTATGACTCGATCACTACTCAACAATCTGGCCAACCTCATGAACCGATCGCAAGTGTTTGGGACATGTTGAATTGTTCTTCCATCATTGCAATGTTTCCAAATAGCATTTTTAGTTTTTTTTTTTTTTTCTGTAAAGCTGCTTCTGACCATGGCATGTTCACACTAGATGGTTATAATAGACCTGTTTAGGGGATTATGTGCAACATTCTTGCTTTATTCTCTTAGGTAAGGAGAAATCACTTAAGTATCATACTTGTGAAAATGTGCTTTATGCGTTATAAAGCTTAAAGCATCAGGATCTGTACTCTGTATCGGCCGATCACCATGACAAGGAATTGGTTCTCATTATCGGCTGCAAAAATCCTAATCAGAGCATCCCGAGCTGGAATAGTTGGGGCTTCAATCTCCTGTGGCGACTCCTGATAAATAAGGGTCTAAGCCAAAGGTGAATGAATGAACAAATGTATCTGTAACAGAAACTAAAAACATATTGTATCAGATCTGCAACGTCACTTTAAAAAGTTAATGTGAAAAAAAGTTGCATGTTTTTACCATGCTTTTACTGCATTTACTCTATTTTGATTAATTAAAAACTAGCTGCTTCTTCTCCATGTGAACACAAACAGAAAAAAAAACGGAAGCAGTAAACTGTCGCATAATAAAAGCTGTGCTGCTTTCGTTTCATGCTCATAGTTAAAAAAAACTATGCATGAATCACACCTAAAGAAACTATGCAAAATATATGTAAAAACAATTAAAAATGAAGCATACTTCAAAGAACACCAAAGCAACAGAAATTATTTCGTTTCATTTGAAATAATTTTACATGCATAAATTCAGTGGTTAATGTTACAACCTCAAGCAGATGTTTTGTCAATAGTTTTTAAATCCATATTAAATTGACAAATTAAACTTCAATTTTATCCATAGGGTGACAGGGTGGTGCATTGGCTAAGTGACGTTGTAGCTGTCTGTCGCTGTGGGTGGCAACCTGCAGCAAATGCAGTCTGTGTACAGCACGGAGAATACACCCAGCCTTTGAGCGAGCTAAGAGAGGATCACTTGAGCTCTACTGGTGCTCCTATTGGCTGCCACTCAAGAAAGTCACTCTTCATTTGTATAAAGTTGAAGGATTCTCAACTTTGTCGCATCACTCAATGCGCCACCTGGTCTCCAACGGTCGCTGTCGCTCGTATAGACAGATTGTCGGAAGTAGCTCGCTCTACGTTGAAATAAACAGTCGCTTGTCAATCGCCACTGCAAGTCACTTGTAGAGTAAATGAGGCTTAAATCATATGCTGGATAAGTTGGTGGTTCATACCGCTGTGGCGCGACCCCTGATGAATAAAGGGACTAAGCTGAAGGAAAATGAATGAATGTTATCCATAACCATCCAAATTAATCCATTTTAATTTGTCAAAATGTCTTTGTTTTTTATTGTTATCCCCACAAAAGGTTAAGCTGTTTTAATCAAATGGTAAAAATGCATCTTATTAAACATCTCTGTAAATACATAGTATTTTATTAAATATGTGTGCAGTATTATTTTTATTTCTTGTTCTCTGTTTTCTCTTTAGTTGTGTTGGTTTGGTCTTGCTGCTTTCTTCAGTAATATTGTGCATAGGTTTTCCAGTACTCTGTATCTAGGACTACAGTGGAAACTGGATGAGTTTTAAAATTATGATTAAGTGTTTGACTGGAGGACTCACAGGAAAGTGTGTTAAAATGTAATGTTAACTCAGCAGGAGAACACTCAAACACACAAAACCTTAAGAGTTGGGCATGGTGAGATCACAACCTCAAGTTTATGAGCGGTAAAGGAATCTGAACTGAAGAACTCCAACTGTCTGGAAAGTAAGCTAGCATGTGGCTTTTATGCTTATATATACAGTACGTGTGTGTGTGTGTGTTCTGTCACATGAAAAATGCGCACCGGATACAAGAAGCAGACGTCAGGAACAAATACAGGCCTTCTCTTAAGACTGTTAATAGCAAACAGAAAAGGTTCAGTGTGGGAATGTTCTTCCGTCTAATGTGAATGGTGTGGGATGGTGTGTTCAGATGACTCAATCCTCTGTGCTCACATTCTCTCTGTCTTTCTTTCTCCCGGATGTTCAGAATAAGGAGTCGATGAGTTATTCCCTGTAGAGCGCAACCCTGGAAAACCCCAAAATTTCCTGTCGAACGTTCAACTACATGCAAAGCGACAACACATAAGACATTAAAACAAGCACATGTAGGGCTGAAGACACACAAGGTTGGCTTTTTATCACACGTTTGACCTAATCAGATCTCTTAAATATTTCAGATGCTTCTCGATGGCCTTAAATAAAGACCTGGCTTTCATTTTAGAAGTGATTGGTACTCGGCTTAACTTCATTAAAGTGGATAGCACAATACAATGTGAGAGAAGATCATATTTAGTCTCTAATAAGAAACTTAAAGTCAGTTGATGTGAATAAAAAAACATGGAAGATTTAAGACAAGACGTTTAATGTCCTGTTTACTTATCTGAAACTTTTAAAAGTCTCTTTAAATACCTGGTAGTCAGTTTTTAATCAGATTTTTACATTCATTGGCACTTGTCTTGAAGTGTGCTAAATAATATTAGACCCTGGAGCGCTTCCTCCTTTGGAAGAGATTAGTACTCTGCTTTACTTTATTAAAGTGGACCTATTATTGTGTTATTTTAAAGGTTTGCCAGAAACAAAAGGCCTACATTTTCTAATCCTGCATACTTTAGGGCAGTATTGATGGTGTTGATTTTACCATATGTGTTCGAGCCTGACGCTGACTATGAAACATTGGAATAACTTGTTGATCAACCTCGATCACAAGCATGACTTGAGCAAGACGATTCTTAGTGGCATTTTGTTTACTTTGTTGTATGGCTGTAATTCTTCTACCCTAACAAGCTATTGTACATAACCTGATCCAATTCCAGTAGTGTCAGAAGCTAATGAGGATTGTTGAAGAAATGGCACTAAAATAAGCTAAGATATAGCCCACAAATTTTAGATAAGGCGGCAAAATGCTATTACACAATTAAAGCCAAACTTTTACAGCTGCAATTGAATAGACATGTGAAAAGAATTAAAAATATAAATTATCCACATTACATTTAGATCACTTCCACTTTTCTGAGCCATTAAAGAGCAGTCTTTCAACAAGATTTTTGCTTATTTCTCATAATAAGTTTAGTAATTTTTTGTATTAATTTTCTGACCAGATAGTGGTATAAAATTCTGACAGTATGATAATCTTAGATAAAAATATCACGGTTTCATGGTTTGATGGTATTGTGATTACTACTCTAAAATATATTATTTTTAAATGTCTGGGTAAAAACAGGGCTTTTGCAGGTTTCATCACGTCAAATTTAAGACTTTTTAAGACCATTATGAATGACATTTCAGACTTTCAGATGGCAAAACGCGTAATGCATAATTTTCAGTATTAACCAGTTGAATTTTTTTTGTAACTGCCCCATTAAAATTCAAATTCTGTTATTTCTTAGCCACATATTTTAAATAATGGGTCAAAACAAGCAGACTCTAGTTATATACGTATATATTTTTATTAGCACAAACTTGCTTTTAAAAAAAGACAAGTTTTAAAAGCTATAATAAACAAAATTTTTGTTAATTTTGTTAAAAAAAAAAAAAAAATTTTTTAGATGGATTTGTTGGTTTTACCGATTGGCCATAGCTTTACATGGAAAACTTTTAAAAATTAAGACCTGTTTAAAAGTATTTAAGACCCACAACAGCATGTTTCAGTGAATTTAATGCTTTTTAAGGGCTTAAATTTGAACACAATATATTTTATTTTGAGAAACATTTATAATATTTTGGAGCAGTGAACATGTCAGGCTGGATAATGAACATGAATCACTGACTTCTGCTGTCTTCATTTGTTTCAAAAGCACAGATTTCTTTTTACAATTTAAAACGGCATCTTAGGATATCTTTTCTATCAGAGATACTGTTGTCCTAAAAAACTTTTTTAAAAAGTAAATAAAAAATCTTACACATACCTTAGAAACAGTATTGCTGAAAATTTTGGCAGTATTAAAACCTTGACTTTTTCAAACCACGGTATACTTTAAAAACGGTTATCATCCCATGTTGTATTCTGTAGAATAGTTTTATTTGATACACAAATGAGTATCAAAACTGGCTCTTTAAACGAAATGTTGTTCTCATTTTGACTTGTTCTTAAAGATAAAAAAAAAAACAAGTGAATGAACTCTCACAATTCTTAGCATCTTATTCTCAAGAGATCGCATTTACTCACAAATACTAAGAAGGTGAATAGCAAAATCTACATTCTAGTTGCCATAATTAACATGATTTAAAATCTAATATTCAGATTTGAAGAGCATTAGGATTTTTCCTAAAAGCAAACTGTGCTCAACTAAGAGAAATATCCTGGATGACTTTCCTGATCTGCGAACATCATTAATGCTCAAGAGGAAAACCGTGCATCATAACACACATCACATCAGCTCTCTGGAGCACAGAGCCATGGAAACTACATCCCAACACACACATGAGGTGGTGTTTTACTGTTCATCCCCACTGAGGCTGCACTGGATCCTCTCAAACACACTTGTTTAATCAAGTCAAAGCTTGTTCAAGCTTTATTCATTCTGTTATTTGCTTGCAAAAACCTTACACCTGCAAATGATCACTTCAATTACACAATACAATGTGAAAGAAATTCATGTTTTGTCTCTAATGAGAAACTGAAAGTGGATGTAAATAGAAAAACATGGAAGATTTAGGACATAAAGTTTAATGTCCTATTTATATATTTTTAACTTTCTAAAAAATAAAAATTCTTTAAATAGCCAGTAGTTCGTTTTTAATACTATTTTTATGGTAATTGGCACTTTTTAGGGTGCTAAATAATATTAGACTCTGGAGCACTTCCTCAATTGGAAGAGATTATTACTCAGCTTAACGCCATTAAAGAGGACTTGTGTTATTTTAAAGTTTTGTCTATCTTTTCAAATCCTCAGCAACTTTACTACATGATTTTGGGTATGCCTGTTACAATAAATAATATATTGACTTATCACACAACACATGAATATGACCTCAATTATTTTTGGTGATGCAATATATATCAACCATACATATAGCCACATTTTAGCTGACAGGAGCTATCAGGTGTCAATGTCAATATGATTAAAAACACTATACTATAAATTACTATAGTAATATTTATTGTTATCAATTTGTTTAGGATATCTGTTTTTACATTCTAATTCCAATGTCTAATTATTAATTTGTTAAAAGTACTATAATTGAAATATTCATAAGAATAAAATGTGTTTTTTGGAAGAGTCTACTTGCGTTATGATGCTATTATAGTGTCAAAATTGTCTTAAAATCAAATTGCGAGTTGAAGTTAATAGAAAAACATGGAACATTTAAGACAAGAAGTTTAATGTCCTATTACATATTGTTAACTTTTTAAAAACCTCTCTAAAATGTCTTTTAAAATTCCATTTTTATGTTATTTGGCACTTGAAGTGTGCTAAATAATATTAGACCCTAGAGCACTTCCTCTTCTGTAAAGAAATCTAAGGCCATTTTTTTCCCCAAATCTTCTTCCAAAGTGTAACTAAACATGAAATAGTCCCAGCTGGCCTCAGCATGCCCAGGTACCTGTTTCTAAATGTGCCGGATAATTGCATGCCCTGTGTGAGTTGTTATGATTAGAGACCGGTGGAATGATAGATGGCATGCATGTCAGATGTTGACGGGCACTGAAAGACTCATCTGAGTAAGTGTGTGCCCTTCAAAGGCCAACTATGCATTAATGCACTCGAGCATAAACCGTGCAGAACAAATGTAGCCTCGGGTGGATTTCTCTTTTCTTTGCTGCTTAGTTTGTGACATGATGGACTGACAAGTGAAGCTCAGACTTATTAGGGTGGTTGTGTCAGAAGACATTTTAGCTGAAATGAATTGAACCTTTCAGCTTACTTAATTTTTGGATGACTTTAGACAAAAGCTGATTGATGGCAACATTGCAACTTAAAGGCACAGCATGCTTGTTTGCCACTAGACACAACAAACAAAGGCATAGTTTGGTGATGCTGTAACTGAGTTTGGAATCATGGAAGTTGTGATCTTCATTACACCCTTCGGGACGCATGAATGAGCTGAAGTATTCAAAACTTAAAATGAGGGAAGCAGAGTAAGGCTGAAAGCAGTCAAATAGCTTTGAAGTGATTGCTAATGAGATAACAAGCATAATACAAAAGCAGCAGAGCTTTTATTATGCCAAAGTCCACTCCTTCCAGTTCTTCTGCTTGTGATTGTGTGGAGAACAAGCAGCTCTGTTTTATCATAGTAAACAAATTTCAAGGTTCTGTCATAATGCTGCTTTGTGCAGTGTAATAAAACTTATTATATCGTCTTTGGAGTTTCCTTGTTTTCTAAAAACACTCTAACTTGGAATTCGAAGGTGTAAGACTTCATTAATATGGTGACACTGTTTTTGTCACTCACTAAAACTGCTCATTATTTCACTGGATTTGAACATTCTTTAAAACATTTTTGAAAATTTAAGTTGATATTACAATATAGTGGTATAATCACTTGGTTTTGATACACATTTTGTTGAGTTACAGTACATTGCAACTACAGCTCAACCAATTCTAATTCGCATATGACTGTATGGTTGAGTTAGGGTTAGTACATGGACATGTACTTACATGGATATGTATTTAAGTGTCTTAAAATCAGTTGAATGCCTGTTGATGAAGCAGTATAAGCAGATATTAAACAATCTGCTAATACTATAATGATAATTAGTTTATATGTAGTTGCAATGTTATGTACAGTTGAAGTCAGAATTATTAGCCCCCCTAAATTATTAGTCCCCTTGTTTATTTTTTTTTCCCCAATTTCTGTTTAACGGAGAGAAGAATTTTTCAACACATTTCTAAACATAATAGTTTTAATAACTCATTTCTAATAACTAATTTATTTTATCTTTGTCATGATGACAGTAAACAATATTTGACTAGATATTTTTCAAGACACTTCTATGCAGCTTAAAGTGACATTTAAAGGCTTAATTAGGTAAAATAGGGTAACTAGACAGGTTAGGGTAATTAGGCAAGTTATTGTATAACGATGGTTTGTTCTGTAGACTATTGGAAAAATATAGCTTAAAGGGGTTAATAATTTTGACCATAAAATGGTTTATAAAAAATTATAACTGCTTTTATTCTAGCCAAAATAAAATATATAAGTCTTTCTCTAAAAGAAGAAATATTATCAGACATACTGTGAAAATGTAATGAAATCATTTGGAAAATATAAAAAAAGAAAAAAAAATTCAATGGGGGAGCTAATAATTCTGACTTCAACTGCCCTTCAATAGTTAAGAAATAGTTTGTTCTGATCTGTACCTTAAATAATAATAATAATTAAAATAATAATTAACTTAAATATACATTTGACCACCCCTGTAATGGTCCATACCATTGTGAATGCATGTTTGCAACAAAAATTATTATTTCATCGGTTTGAAACTGGCAAATTCAAAGCACCAACAGACAGTGTAAGTGTTCACTAAACATGTTCCTTGTAAAATAGTCATTTAAACTGTAGGTGTCTATAAAACTAGATGCATAGTTTGTATTTTATTATACACTTGCTTTCACATGGAAGTTTAGCGGTAAAATAAAAAAATATGTGCAGTTTTTCATGGACATCCCCTAATATGTTTATTTAAAATCACAAATGTCATTGAGAACAACTTAATATCCGTTAAAACACTGAAAACATAATCGAAAAACTTGACCCCCCCGATTGTCAATGTATAATTCGCATCCTGCACTCTCAGAAATAAAGATATGCGAGCTGTCACTGGGGTGGTACCTTTTCAAAAGGTACACATTTGTACTTTAAGGGTCCATATTGGTACCTCAGAAGTATATATTGGTACCAAACAATTTTAAGAGGAACACTTTTGTACTTTTTAGGTTCTATTATGCACCCTTAATGTACTAATATGGATCTTTTAGGTACAAATTAGTACTTTTTGAAAAGGTACCACCTTAGTGACAGCTCACGTACCTTTATTTCTGAGAGTGTGGTTATATTGGTGCCATGACCCGGATGGGAGTGAGATGTAAGGGGATCAGTGTAATGGAGGCTAGCTCTGTTCTCTGTTCTGACTCCCCTGATCAAGAAAGATGCTCTAGCGACAGACGCTTTAGGCCGCGGTCTATTGCCTCCTTGTTAGAGCCAACTCCTATGTAAAGAATTGCAGGTTCAATCCCAGAACAAGTGGGTGGTGTAGGTTACATACTGTACAAACTAAAAGTGCAAAAGGGATAATCAAAATAAAGTGATGCCAATATAACTGATGTAGTGTTTTTGGAGATTTTACTGAAAAAGTATTGTTACTAATAAAGAAATGATACTATTTTGCAGTTATATATTATGATTATTTGTGGCCTATTGCAGTTACATTCAGACCTTTTCAAATGTGACTTAAGTGAAATGAGCTTACCTGGTGCTATTAAGGGATGTGAAGAGGACACATTACGACTCATGTTCACTGCTTTCATCTCGGTTTGTCCCTCCTCTGCCTTCTTCACTCCATCCGAGGAAGCAGCGTTCAGGTTGTTTTTCCCGGCACCAGTGCTCTGGCTGGGTGTCTTGATAAGTGGGGTGGGCTGAATGGAGACAGGGGTCTGCTTTAGACTCAGTGCCTGGAGTCCTGTGGCCTGAGGGGTGGAAGACACCCCCTGGTGGTTGCGCAGGGCAAGGTTCTGCACCTGTAAAAGTCATAATGTGTCAATAAACCATTGAGTTTAAATATAATGAATTATCAGTTAAATAATAATTTTTATTTGAGTAAACTAGGGTCAAGTATAATTCAAATCCAATCATATGATCCTTATTCTAATGTGCTCAAATTAGAATCTTCAAAGAAAGATTGTAGTATTTTTTAAACATTAAAAATGATTGGAAATAACATATTTTCAACCCAGGCTCATTCTGATTACGCATGGTTATATACATTTTTGGAGAAAGCAAAATACATCCCAGGAGGTAAGTTTTTTTTTTGCAGTTTTTACTTTCACGAATCCGCCAGAGGCTGCTGTGTTCGCTTTTTCAGATCTGCTCTTCTCACCTAAATCCACCAGAGGCCGCTGTTGACTAACTTTTACTGACTGACTGACCAACCAATCATCCCCCTACCCTTCCCCTTCCCTAAACCCAACCAAAAGTATTTTGAAAAGCACATATTGACCCACTGACATACGTGTCGAGCTAACTGGAAAAACTGGTAACAGTGGGAAAGCCGTCCACATGCAGGTAAGCGGCCAGCTGGTAAGCGTGAAAAGAAACAGTGTCATACCGCCTCGTAGCATTCGTTTTAAAGAATAAATGTAGCCATACGTAGCTCTGGCTACATAATTCGCATTCTCCAGAAACGTACAGTATTGATCATTGAGTAAATTGGACCAAAGTGGACATAATTTGTTCATTTTATGGTTAGTTTTTTTCACTGTAAACCAAAACTTACCAAATTATGGCTTCAAATCCAAATATTGAAATGAAAATGTAATGACAGTATGTGACTGCAACGTCAAGCTTATATAGGGCTACGTTTTCAGAATGAACCTATTTTGCATATTTTGGAAAACTATATTCTATTAAGAGTAATTTATGTGTTTCTTTAAAATCAGTTTTGTACACAAATTAATAGATGTTTAATAAATGCACCAGTACCGAATTATATCTGAAATGCCCAGTAATCCTTTAGCATATTTATCAAGACATTCATAATTGAATACTTAAAGATCATTGTTTTGAGTAAAGCAAATTAATAAATGCAAATAGGACATGTTTTAGTACTTTTGGTTGTGCAAATATTATGGTAGTTTGCTTGTGTACCTGTGCAGAGGCAGACTGTGTGTTATTGGTTGTGTTAGTGTCAGACTGTAGAGCAGTTACTGTAGCAGTCGGGGCCAGGATCAGCTGAGAAGACAGAGGGACGGCTCGACCCAGACTTCTGGCTACATGCACAAGATTACTTTGCTGAGCCTGAAATAATCACACATAAGAATGCTCATTAACACAATGTCCTTAGGAATCTATAATATTCACTTACCAGCCACTTTATTAGCTTCACCTTAATAGTACTTGCTCTTGATTCTTTATGGATTTTATTTCATCAATTGTTGGAAACAGTTCGTCACCTTGGAATTATAAGGTTCTATCTGCGTTCTGAATGATTTTGAGATAATGAGCTTTAAAGTTTTTGCATTCCATAGCAAACAGTATGTGTGTAACATTTGTTTTTTAAATAAAAAGTCTTAAAATGTGAACAACTTAAAAAAAAAACATCCCATAATGTAAATAATTTGTCATTTAATAAAAATATGTCAATATCTCAATTTTGACAAAAATGTCAGATAGAACCTTAGAATTCTAAGGTGACGAATTTTCCAAAATATTTATGCCACATTGACATGAGAGCATAATGTAACTGGTAAAGATTTACCACAGAGAAAAGTGCAGATCTCCATGTACATCACTATTGGATAGAGGTCCGCTGAATGTGGATGCCTTTTGAAAACAGCGAACTCATTGTCATGTTCAAGAACCCAGTTTAGGATGATTTAAGCTGTTACTTGACTGTTTACCAGTGTCCTGCTGGAAGTAGCCATCGTAATATTAGTACACTGTGGTCATAAAGGGATGAATAGCAACAATACTCAGGTAGGCTGTGGAGTTTAAACTATAGCTTAAATTGTTGCTTCTGATGAGTCCAAAGTGTGTCAAGAAAAAGTAAACTATTTTTGCACCAGGTTGAACCTTTCAAATAAGGGCAGATGGATCTGTTTTCATGCTAAATGTTGACCCTAGCATCCAAAAATAAAGACTAAACAGACAATGCAAGCTTTCTCCAGACTTCTGTTGTTCATTTTTGGTGGTTAGGCCTATGAGTGAATTGTTGGCTCAGTTTGTGCTCTACTTCTGCTGCTGTAGCTTGTCTGCTTCGAGGTTTGATGTAAGTGGTTATGCGAGTTACATTTGCATTTTGTCATTTTGAACCAGCCTGGACATTGTCATCCGACAAGTACTACAACTCACCGGACATTATTTTATAAACCCTAGAGATATTTCTGGGTAAAAATCCCATCTCTGAAATATTTAGACCAGTCTTTACAGTATGTATGACACCAACAAACCCTATAAATTCAATTCAATCATCTTTTCTCCCCATTTTGTTGATCAGTTTGAATTTTAGCAAATGTTTACGTTCTCAAATTCATTGAGTTGCTATCACGTGATCCACCAATTCGATATTTGCATTAACAAGCAGTTAAACAGGTGTTCCTTATAATCTGGCCGGTGAGTGTACATAAAGCAGCTTCACAAACATTAGAAACTTGTGTTTGTAGGTAAGCAGGTGTGCTCACCATCTGTGCCCGCAGGTACATTTGAGCTTGGCTGGCTGTCAGGGTGGAGCTCGAGGCGTTGCCAAGCAACACCGCTTGCTGGGAAATCCCAGATGGGGCGGAGTTTACACTTTGGGCACGACTGATCAGCTGAGCGGCAGCAGGAGATGTGGTTAAATTAATCTGTGGGAGTTAGAGAGCCAGACTTGTGACATGAGAAGCCTATATGTTACGTCACATGCAAAAACAGAATATTGCAACCATTACAACATAAATATATGACAATTTTAGTATAGATGCATCCAAATAAATAAGCTTACTGTCGTCTGTGATGATCCACTCTGAGTAGATGAGGTCCCATTCTGGTTTGAACTCTGTCTACCGGCTGCTAAACTAGCCTGAGTGATAGAAACATGTTAGTCACAAAGAGTGAAGTGTGTTTAGGTGCATTATGTGTATGCGTTGGTATATGTCTACGCATGGTTAAGTCACCTGCTGGACTGCTGCGAGGCTCTGAAGCTGTGCTGTGCTGAGGTGCTGCTGCTGCAGGGCTGCTGTTTGCAACATCAGATGCTGCTGTTGAGCTGCATACATCTGCTGCAGGTACTGCGCTGCGGTGCTGGGCTGCCTATTCAGAGCCTGCTGGATCACCTACCATTTAAGACAGGTAGAGAAATCAGATTAGCATTCATTAATATGCCAAGGGCTTTAAATGCAGAGCAAGAAGGTTCAATTGAGAGCATAAGGAAACTTTAAATTAAGATAAGATTCTCATATATATATATATATAATAAGTTTAGATGTATATATATATATATATATATATATATATATATATATATAAATATAAATATACACACACACACACACATATATATATACACATATATACACATATATATATATACATATATATATATATATATATATATATATATATATATATATATATATATATATATATATATATATATATATATATATGTATGTATTAAATGTATAGTCAGATTTTTTTTCATTCAGTATATTAAAGACCAATTTTTCATCATTATTTTGTCTACATTCATTTACACTAATTTAACAGCTGTGTTTCTCCTTATTGTGTTACGTTATCTCTCATTTTTTTAATCACACAAGATTCAGAGAAATATCTGAGATTTTGCATTAAACATCAGGTCTGTAAGTGTAAAGTCTGTCAACTGCATTCCTGTTTGTTTAATATTCACTGAGCAGCCTTATTGGTTTGTTCCAGCATGCTCATTCTCAATACTTTGCATATGTCTCCTCCTTTTGATTAGAAAGTGAACTGCAACATGCCTAAAAAGATGCAGATTCTGTTGTTTTTCATTGCTGATTTTGCTTTCTTTGTCAGCCTTAACATTTAATATATTCAATATTGCATTATCCTAATACTAATTTAATTTGAAGCTGTTTTATTTTAACCCAAGTATTGCAAGGCATAAACCGTGGTCAATTTAGAAAACAATAATACACAAAAATTGCATCGAAAACCTTTTAAATTTTTATGAGATTTCATTAAAAATCACAACCAAATACATCCAATGTAAAAACAAATGCTAATTGTGTACTTTGATACTTTCATAGTAATGTTATCTCATAATAATGAATAATGTGGACAACAAATGAACCTTGCTTAACATTTGTTCTGTAATACTGATCTTGAGCTAGCATCCCATAACAACATTACATTCAGAAAAGCATTCCAAGCAAAATCAAAACAAAATGCTGAAATACCTGTACAGTTATTTGAGCAGATAGTGTAGATTCTGTAAGTGCATCGTTCTCATCACTAACGGTGCTTTCCTGTCATTTTTCTCCTGACTATAATACGTTCTCCAACATCATGCATTTCCGTTTGTCTCATCCTTTATGTCCTCACTGAACTGCCCACAACTGCACAGTTGCTAGGCAACAGGCATCCTGACCCCTGGTCTAAAGTGCAGTCTGAACTGAGTTTAAACCTGTCTGATCTCTGTTATGTCTGCAGTGCATTGTCAACAGTGTGTTTATATTATGTATTTGTTATATAATGCATGTATACTGTATGTAATGTTGCAATTTTTATATATATATATATATAATAATTAGAGTCTGCTTTAGAGGTTTTGAAAAGATCTTAATAATGTCTCATACTTTAAACCTAGATCTCAGTATAAATACTGATCATGGTTTCTTATTATATTCTACAACTCAAGAGATATGAGCCTCGTAATCATTTAAAAAGTGCACAAGTTTTACAACAGATATACTGTATTTGCCTGTTTGATAAATGTATATGGTATATATTATTATTATTAAATATGATTTTAATAAGTTATTAAAGAAATAGATTAATAAAAAATACAGATTATTATTTTATAATATGTATGTATGCATATTATGTACAAATATTATAATACATAATTAATAATCACAACTAAGTGAACGCCGATGGTGAAACTAAAATTATTTAAATATTTTATGTTGGTATATATTATAATAATTATAAAATATTGTTTTAATATGGTATTAATAAAGTAGATTAATAATAATAATAATAAGTATATATATGCATATTATGTGTACATATTATAATACATAATTAATAATCACAACTAAGTGAACGCCGATGGTGAAACTAAAATTATTTAAATATTTTGGGTTGGTATATATTATAATAATTATAAAATATTGTTTTAATATGGTATTAATAAAGTAGATTAATAATAATAATAAGTATATATGCATATTATGTGTACATATTATAATACATAATTAATAATCACAACTAGTGTACACAGATGGTGAATCTAAAAATATGTAAATATTTTGGATTGTTATATTTTATAATAATTATAAAATATGGTTTTATTATGCCATTAATAAAGTAGATTAATAAAAATACATTTTATAATTATATAATAATATGTATGTATAATACTCACAACTAAGTGAAAGCCAGTAGTGTAACTGAAATAATTATAATATTTTGGATTGTAATATATTATAATAAAATATTGTTTTAATATATTATTAATAAAGTGCATTAATAAAAATGACATATTTCAATTCTATTATAATATATATATATATATATATATATATATATATATATATATATATATATATATATATATATATATATATATATATATATATATGCATATTATGTGTACATATTTTAATACATAATTAATAATCACAACTGTGAATGCCGAATGTGAAACTGAAATTATTTGAATATTTTGGATTGTTATATATTATAATAGTCATACAATATGGTTTTAATATGTTATTAATAAAGTTGATTGATAAAAATACATGTTATAATAATATTATAATATGTACAGTATGTATGCATATTATGTATGCAAAATCATCACAACTAAGTGAATGCCGTTGGTGAAACTGAAATTATTTGAATATTTTAAATTGTTATATATTATAATAATTATAAAATATTGTTTTAATATGTTATTAATAACATAGATTAATAATTATCAGGGCTCGAAATTAACTTTTTTACTTGGTAGCACCGGTGCTCCCAACTTCAAATATTTAGGAGCACCAGAAAAAATTTAGGAGCACCAGAAAAAATTTAGGAGCACCAGAAAAAAATTTAGGAGCACCAGAAAAAAATTTAGGAGCACCCACCAAAAATGAATGAGCACAGCTGCAAATTGTTTTTTAAGGGATTTATTGTATTTTAAAACAATATTAATAGGACTAACAAAAACCAGAAACAACTATCTAACTAAAGCTGCGAAGACATTGATATTTGTGTGCAATAATTCCAAAATGAATGTCTAATAATTAGGCCATAGAATATTAATGATGATGAAAATGACAATAATAGTAACAATGAATTACATTTCTCATTATGATGCTGCCTTGAATGTGCATGAATGTAGGTTATCTGCTATTAAAAGTCTGTTACTTTATGAAAAATAATTGTATAGTTTGCATCAAACAAAAATGAAGCATTGCAGTAAGAAATATTTATTTTGTACTGCTGTTTTTATATGCATGTCAATTTAATAAATAATATTTCTGATACAAAACAAACAAAAGATTATAATAAATCATTCAATTCAATGATGAAAGCTGTAAAGCAGTAATCAGTAAATAAATAAAAAAATAATATACAACTCAAAAAAGAATAGACAAAAGAAAGTAAGTAAAGTCTCACTTCTATCACTCTTTAAAAGTTTTGGTTTCAGTTTGTGTCAATTTAAAGGTTCAGTCTGAGCTGATCTTCATTTTTCTGTGTTTGTGGAAAGCAGGCGAGTCAGCCGACCCAATTAATAAGTAGGCAGCGCAAGATTATTGCGCTAACCATCGGCGCAAATCCGGTCTTTGTTATGAGCCGCAGTTTCAGTGTAAACTTAGTAAAGGCGAGCTTCTTTGGCGATGATGCAGTATTAGATTTGACTTTTAGCGGACATTTGCGCTGAACACGCAGTGAATGCGACGCATGGAGATTCGGGCACCTTCTCCAAGAAGCGTGTACTCGATTGATCTCAGCTGGCGGATCATTATTCACCACGTGACGTGTCATGATCGCTTTCATCTGCGCCTCAACTTTAGGTGGGGTTTTCAAACTTGTGTGCTTTAAGTTTTTACTCTTCAGCCGTTTGCATTTCCTGTGGTCATAAAAGCTCCTTCCCTGTCATCTGACAGCGGAATACCTTGAGTGAATGACAGCTAATATGAACCAATATAGCGGCAGGGAAGAGCGATTCAGCACGTTTTTACAAAAAATCAAAACAGGTCGCACTACAACCATCTGCAGTCGCACTAATGCTCCCAGATATATTATGAGGTCGCATAGATTAATTTTCGGGCGCATATGCGACCAAAATGGTCGCAATTTCGAGCCCTGATTATGGTATGTATATATGCATATTATAATACATAAATAATAATTACATCTACAGTAAGTGAACGCCGGTGGTGAAACTGAAAAAATTTGAATATTTTAGATAGTTATTTATTATAATTATAAAATAGGGTGTTATTATGTTATTAATAAAGTAGAATATTAAAAAGACATAATATTTATATATGCATCTTTTGTATACATATTATAATACATAATTAATAATCACACCTAAGTGAATGCTGGTAGTGAAACTAAAATAATTAGAATATTTTGAATTGTTATATATTATTCAACTATTCATTCATTCATTTTCTTTTCGCCTTAGTCCCTTTATTAATCCGGGGTCGCCACAGCGGAATGAACCGCCAACTTATCTTTTATGCAGCGGATGCCCTACCAGCTTCAACTTATCTCTGGGAAACATCCATATGCACACATTCACACTCATACACTACGGACAATTTAGCCTATATCAATTCACCTGTACCTCATGACTTTGGACTTTAGGGGAAACCGGAGCACCCGGAGGAAACCCATTCGAATGCAGGGAGAACATGCAAACTATACACAGAAATGCCAACTGTCCCAGCTGAGGCTCGAACCAGCGACCTTCTTGCTGTGAGGTGACAGCAATACCTGCTGCGCCACTGCATCACCCTGTTATATATTATAATAACTATAAAAGTATTGTTTTAATATATTATTAATAAACTTGATTAATAAAAATACATATTATAGTTTTATTATAATATGTATGTATGAATATTATGTATACATACATACGATAATACATAATAATCAAAACTAAGTGAACGCTGGTGGTTAAACTGAAATAGTTTAAATAATTTGGATTGATCAGATTGGATTTTTCTCTTTTCAGAAGTATTTTTCATGCATGATAGTGCTACACACTGTACATCATGATCATTATTAATATGAACTGTAATTGTAATAATGAGGCATTTGACTCTTAATATTGTTGTTGTTATATTAAAGCAAACTTTTAAATATAAATGACAGATAAATAAATGATCAAAATCACACAGCTAAAATTGATCAAGGCCTAATTGCTTGCTATTTAAATTTGAAATACGGAGACCTGTGTGATTTCTAAACCTCCACATTACACATTTTGTGACTATGGGTGGCTATTATGACTATGCAGCTTGGGCTTCAGCTCTTAAACACACCAGCAGAGGGCAGTATAGACTTAAATTCTACTTTTTTAAAACAATTAAGCAAGAAAAAGTGATGTGTGGTGCAATGCAGTAAGTGGATTGTTAGGAGAAGGTTTGACCAGGACAATGGGGGTGGTGATGAGGGTGTACTGTACATGCACACGGACATTAGAACTGCGAATGTTATGCACTTGCAAACTCTTGAAGAAATGTGAATTGATTCATTCGTAGTGTGAGTGTGATGCGCACCTGTACGGTCTGTCGGTCAGGTATGCCGCTGTATACAGATATCTGAGGAACGGCCTGTCTCGCGCTGCTCGTGCTGCTGCTGGTGGAGCTGGCAGTGCTGGCAGTGGAGGCGCTGGTGGTGCTTGTGGAGTTTGTAGTGGATGTGCTGGTACCCGTAGTGCTGCTGGCACTGGCGGCAGGAGTGCTCTGCTCACCCTCCATTGTGCCGCCCCGATGCTTCACCTTTGAACCACGACTGCCCCGCTGCCACACTCGACGCAAACTATGAGAGAGAAACAGAAGAACAGTTTGAAAGGTACTCAAAAAATACTTAGTAATGTCTCTGTCAATGTTTTCAAACGATTATATTAGATTTTCCAAAGTCAAACAAGTGCCAATTTCACACCTGTCACATCCATAACGGAGAGCTGTCACATTCATAACTAAGCTTTTTCCTCATAACTGCAACAATGTAAAATAAAATAAAATGTTCTATAGTGAGCTAACTGTTCTTTTTTGATTATAAAAATACCATAATATGTTTGCAGATATTTAAGAAAGATTATAAGTGAACATTCTTGTTTACCTGATCTCACGAGAAAACGTAAGTATTTTACGTTTTGCCAGTTTAGTGGCTAATTCATACGAATTTGTACGAGTTCAGTCGTACGAAATGGTACGATTTTAAAAAGGAGGCATGGCACCGAACCCCACCCCTAACTCCAACCGTCATTGGGGGATGAGCAAATCGTACTAAATTGTACGAATTAGATCGTACGAATTCATTCGAATTAGCCACTAAATTAAAAAGTTACGAATTGCCGTGAGATTGTGTTGGAAAAACAATGCCAAAGTTAGAGATTCTGCTTTGAAAATGTGCATTACATACAGGAACGTCTGTCTTTGTTTTGGTCATTTAACCCGCCCGATGCCAGTTTAGCCAATTATATTTCAACACCCTGGGTTGCCTTGGTGGAAAACAGTGTATTTCAGTCATTCCATTCAATTCAATTTAATTCACCTTTATTTGTATAGCACTTTTACAATGTAGATTGTGTCAAAGCAGCTTCACATAAAAGATCATAGTAAATTGGAACAGTGTAGTTCAGTATTCAGTGTTTAAGTTCAGCTTAGTTCAGGGTGATTTAATAATCACTACTGAGGGACTAAACACTGAAGAGCAAATCCATCGATGATTAGCTCTACTGATCCCAAACCATGCAAGCTAGTGGCGACAGCGGAGAGGGGGAAAAAAACTTCACCAATTGGCAAAAGTAAAGAAAAACAAACCTTGAGAGAAACCAGACTCAGTTGGGCACGACCATTCAATTTCTCCGCTGGCCAAACAGTCATTCAGTCATGAAGGCTCTCAAAGCATGTGTCTGTGACCGTAATGAGACCTCTGATGGACAGTAGCAGTCTCCGAAATAAGACGCAGAGAGAGTCCCACATGAGATTTTTAGCAAATAATATAAATATGAGTGCAAACATTAGGTGAGCATGTTAAATTGCAACATTGTGTCCCAGCAACACGCTACGTGAGGAGATTTGCAGTAATAAGCAATTTGGCTGTTTGCACCAGACGAAACACGATAGAAATTAAAATACAGCCATTCAGAAGCACAGAACATGTACTCACTCAGTAAATGGTAAGGTTTATAATCTAATTAATACATATTAAATCTCTTTAACATTATTAAATCACTGATCTGAGTTGGTTTAGAGTCACGGTTCTAAAGTTCAGTTTCAAATGGTTTATTTTATTTTCAAGATCTGAGGTGAACTATCCGCTGCTGCTTATAGTATATGGCAATCAATATCATGTAAAATAGCATTTAAACTCACATTGTTAGCATTTAAGACTGAATAAAGCACATGAGGTGTACCTGAGGTGATCATTGTCAGTTTTCTGTTGTTCAGCTGTGAGAAATAGAAGCTGTTTCTAATATATCAGTTCGAGGATTTGGTTAGAACAAAAAGTCCTTTTAATATGGAGAATAGTCCTTCTGTCGCGTGCCGTTACTTTTATTTTGAAGACGATTTAAATCTGTCTTAAGGCTCGATAGTCAGACTTATTTTAGCCTGCGCTTGCATTTGTTCTGATCCAGGTATGCAATACCTAGTTCAAACTCTGGGTGTCAAACTTACATACTCCTCCTTTAATTCGCAGAATTTCTACAAAGTATGTTGTATACTGCAAATTCGCAGACTTTACACATCCATAACACACGTTTAATTGCCTATTTTCAAATATAAAAAATGTTTACAGATTAATTTTTTTTTTCTAATCCTATAACTCTGTGGTTAGTTGTTTTGGAAAATATGAACAGATGTTTTAATATAATGTTAACATATACCTACTCGGAATTTATGGTTTACATTTTTACCGTAAATGTCATATCCATAATGAGGCGACCAGGTGGCGCAGTGGTTAGCACTGTTACCTCACAGCAAGAAGGTCGCTGGTTCAAACCCTGGCTGGGTCAGTTGGCATTTTTGTGTGGAGTTTGCATGTAGTGTATGTGTGTGAATGAGTGTATATGGATGTTTCCCAGTACTGGGTTGCAGCTGGAAGGGCATCCACTGTGTAAAACAAATGCTAGATAAGTTGGCTGTGGCGACCCCTGATAAATAAAGGGACTAAGCCGAAAGAAAACGACGGTTTAGGTAATGGATTAGTGTGCAGGAATACATAATTAGACCGTGAGTACTAATAAACAAGTACTAATAAACAAAAAATTATTTTAATAATAACACTAATATTTTAAAAATAAGCAACTAGAAAAAATCTAGCATTGTTACTTAAACTAAAGTACTACCAAAAAAAATAGCTTGACCAAGTGCACATCAGGTAACCTAAAGGTGAATTAAAAATGGAAAAAATAGTAAGTGGATCCAGATGTAAATCACACACAAATTCACATCCAGGTACTCACTTGATAAGTAAAAAAGTTGTTATTCTATCACTGATCTATATATTAAAAAGAAACCAATGTGCGTCAGCTAACAGGCATTTACTTGCTATGTGAAAGTATGGATGTGGATTTTTAAAATTTATTATTTATTTAGTGTCTGTGCTTTCCAACTGGATCCACTTATAACTTGTTTTTCAACAATTTCTAGCTATGAAAGATTTAAATGTGATGCACTGGCAAAAACACTAATACCATAGTATTCTATAAAAACGTTTTGAGGTAAACCTGATACATGACTTGTCATCGTCTGTAAAAATGGCAGTTTTATATAGATACAAAAATTGAAAGCCCTGATAGTCATCAATGTTAAAATCACTTCATTCATATTCTGTTCTTTGCTGGAAACGACATTATAATTGCATTCACGTTCATCCCGGATACTGAGTTTGAGTGTAACATTTCAGCAATCCTTTTTTTCTGCAGTTTCTGGTTACCACTACATGAACGGCCACGGATGATGGATTAGCCACCGAGTCAGAAGAGTTGCCCATGTCAATATGTGAAACAGTATCATGTTAAAGGTTGTCAAACAATACTTGCATCAAGAGGAGTTAAGGATTGTCTGGGACTGGGTTCAATACAAGTAAAGCTTTGCCAAAATGCTGTTGGTTAGCACAGACAATCATTTCACATTTATAAAAGCTTCATTTACTGTAATGCACTTATAATGGAGGTATTTCTTCAAAACTTTCATCAGTTAAACAAAGAGAAAACTGAATCATTGCATCTGTGTGAGGAATGAGTTTCTCAAGGTGAATGTGTACCTTGGCTCTAAGGGTCAAGCAACAAAAAATAAGGTCAAAAATCTTGATGTGATTCTGGAGTCAGATCTTAATTTCATTAGTCATGTCAAAGCAGTAAGTATATCAGCGTACTACCATCTCAAAAACATTGCAAGAATTAGATGCTTTGTTTCCAGTAAGGACTTTTCAGGCTTTTATCACCAGCAGAGTGGATTACTGCAATGGCCTCCTTACTGGCTTTCCCAAAAAGACAGTTACAGCTCATCCAGAACTCTGCTGCCAGGATTCTATCCAGAATCAGAAAATCAGAGCACATCACACCTGTCCTCAGGTCTTTACACTGACTCCCAGTTACATTCAGAATACATTTTAAAGTATTATGAGTTGTAATCACCAAATGGCCTAAGACCTCAATACATTACAGATACAGTATGCTCACTGAATAAGAAACTAACAGATCACTCAGATCTTTAGGGTCAAGTAAATTAGAACACTTTGAATTACCATTGTGTATAAAATGTGCAATACAAATAAACTTGCCTTGCCGATTTCTGGAGAGGAAATAGCAATAAACTGTTTTTATTTACATTTACATTTACATTTAGTCATTTAGCAGACGCTTTTATCCAAAGCGACTTACAAATGAGGACAAGGAAGCAATTTACACAACTAAGAGCAACAATGAATAAGTGCTATAGGCAAGTTTCAGGTCTGTAAAGTCTAAGAAGGGAAGTATTAATGGTATTAGTATTTTTTTTTATTTATTTTTTTTTTTTGTGCAGTTAGTGTGATATTCAAAGAGGCAACTGCAGATTAGGAAGTGAAGTGGAGACTAAATAGTTGAGTTTTTAGTCGTTTCTTGAAAGTAGTGAGTGACTCTGCTGTTCTGATGCAGTTAGGGAGTTCATTCCACCAACTGGGCAGATTGAGCGTGAGCGTTCGCGAAAGTGATTTCTTCCCTCTTTGGGATGGAACCACGAGGCGACGTTCATTCACAGAACGCAAGTTTCTGGAGGGCATATAGATCTGCAGAAGTGAGAGCAGATAAGAAGGAGCAAGGCCAGAGGTCACTTTGTAGGCAAACATAAGAGCTTTGAATTTGATGCGAGCAGCAACTGGCAGCCAGTGCAAACGGACTAGCAGCGGAGTGACATGTGCTCGTTTAGGTTCATTGAAGACCACTCGTGCTGCTGCATTCTGGAGCAGCTGAAGAGGCTTGATAGAGTTAGCTGGAAGCCCAGCTAGTAGAGAGTTGCAGTAATCCAGTTTGGAGAGAACAAGAGCTTGAACAAGGAGTTGAGCTGCATGTTCAGATAAGAAGGGTCGGATCTTTCTGATGGTATAAAGTGCGAATCTGCAAGATCGAGCAGTTCTAGAGATGTGGTCAGAGAAGTTTAGTTGGTCATCAATCGTTACTCCAAGGCTTTTCACCATTTTGGATGCAGTAATGGTTGCCCCATCCATCTGGATTGAAAAGTTATGGTGTAGAGACGAGTTGGCAGAAACTACAAGCATTTCCGTTTTTGCGAGATTCAGCTGAAGATGATGATCTTTCATCCAATGTGAAATATCCAACAGGCAAGCTGAGATACGAGCTGGAACCGAGGGATCATCAGGATGAAAAGAGAGGTATAGCTGGGTATCATCAGCATAGCAGTGGTAGGAGAATCCATGTCTCTGGATGACTGGTCCTAGAGATGAAGTGTAGATGGAGAAGAGAAGTGGCCCCAGAACAGAGCCTTGAGGTACCCCAGTGTTTAGATGCTGTAGGTTGGACACCTCTCCCTTCCAAGACACCCTGAATGACCTGTTAGAGAGGTAAGATCTGAACCATTGTATAACAGTGCCCGCAACGCCCAGTGACTCGAGCGTAGATAGCAGGATCTGGTGGTTGACAGTGTCAAAAGCAGCTGACAAGTCCAGCAAAATGAGGACTGATGATTTAGAGTCTGCTTTAGCCATTCTGAGATCCTCCACGACCGAGAGCAGGGCAGTCTCAGTTGAGTGGCCTTTCTTAAAGCCGGATTGCTTGTTGTCCATGAGATTGTTTTGAGTAAGAAAGTCCAGAACTTGATTGAACACTACTTTCTCCAGAATCTTGGCCATGAATGGAAGCAGGGATACTGGTCTGTAGTTTTCAAGTAGCGTATGGTCCAGGTTGGGTTTCTTTAGCAGTGGGGTTACCCTAGCCTGCTTAAACGAAGTGGGGAATAAACCAGAGTCAAGAGATGTGTGGTAATTATGTGAGTCAGTGTTGGTATGACTGCAGGAGAGATGGCTTGCAAGAGATGAGAGGGAATGGGATCGAGTGAACAATACTTGCATCAAGAGGAGTTAAGGATTATCTGGACTGGATTCATTACAAGTTAAGATTTGCCAAAATGCTGTTGATTAGCACAGACAATCATTTTGCATTTATTAAAGCTTCATTTACTGTAATGCACTTATAATGGAGGTATTTCTGGTCAGGAAATAGCAATAAACTACATTTTTATATACTTTGTTACATGGTTAATATAACAAAACAACTTAATTAGCTTGTCTGTGAATCTTCACATTCAGTCTCTGTTACTTCTACATATTAATAATGGTTCATATTATTACTGTTTGTAATGTATTAATAGCAAAAAGATGCAGCCTTGGTGAGCATAACAGACTTTCAGAAACATTTTTATCCAAACATTTTTTCTCCATCATGCCATTAGTGCACTACAATAGAGATCATGGTTTTAGACTTTAACTAAATCTAGTTTTCTGCGGTAATCAGAAGCAAGGACTATTGATAGCGTGTACCTGAAACATTTTTTAACATTAGACACAACCCAGCAAACAATTTTGTGTTTAATAGATGTCTAACATCTAAACGTAGACAGTTTAAACTAATAAACCAAAACTAGACGACTCATCAAATAAAAATAAATGAATGACTACATATAAAGTCTGTCTTATCTGTCTATTTGATGAATAATAGTTTTGGGCTATTCTTAGATGTCTATTAGATTTTCATTTACAGCCCAAATTTAGACTTAATTTAGCCAAGATGACTATGTTTAGATGTTTATTAGACATAGACATCTTTTAAAAACAAAAAAACTCTTGCTCCGAATTTACAGTATTTCAAGAGAGTCATATATGTGTCTCCATACTACAAACATTAAGCATGTAATCAGTGCTAATGAATGAAAAATAGGTGCTTGAGCTGGATGTTCACCCATCTAAATCTGATCACTGGAGTGGCCACAGGCACTGCTGGTAAATGACTTTTCCTCCATATTCATTCTGTCTCTGTCTTTTGGGGTTTGTTATGCAGGGATAGAAAGGGGGTAATGGGATTGAGATGGGGGACAGAAAGAGAAACAGTGTTTGGACTGAGGGGGGGTGGGGGGGTGTTAGAGGGGAAGTGTGGCATGGTTTCAATTATACTCATTTAATTACTCACACACACGTGGTTGAAAGCCACTAACCCCACACTCTTCGCCCCCTCCTCAGCTACCCCAAATCGCCCCCTCTTTACCCACAACAAACCATTATGCCTCCCCCTTTCTAGGTCTGTTATTACGCCAAGAGATGGTGTAATATCAATGAGCCCTCCCCCTAAGCCATTTCCTGCGCTCCAAAGAACTAATGGAGTTGGGCATTGTAATTAGATAATCTAAATATAAGTCCTGGGCTTCATTAATATGCATTAATAGAAGGGCCATAGGGACATCTGAGAACATGGTTACAGAATTAGAATATTATAAAAAGTTATTCAAAATCTAACAGACAAAGTTTACTTTGTGTTTACAATGGCATATGCTGTCTTTATAATTGTGCATAATTGCATACCTTTTAACCATTTTAATCCATGCTGTTTAAAAAAAAAAATGCTTGGCAGTTTCATTTAAACAATGAGATATTTGTGTTTGGCTACAAGTGTTCTGGCTATTAACATGTAGAAACAATATGTAGTAGGTTATCTGAACATTTCGTACATTTAGAAACTTGGCATACTGGAGAGATTTTAGTAGTCACAGCATTTTCCGATGTTATCAGCTCTATTTCTTAGTACAAATCAGAACAAGCTACAATGGAAATGCATCCTTGCATGCCATACATTCATGATTAAAGCCTGCTTAGTTCTTATTTAGCACTTGATTGGGTCTGCTAATGAGAGGGAAGCTGTAATGTTGAGTCCACGTCCCGGGCCCCTCAGAGGTTTCCGCACCATCCAACCATATGCATCCAGCCAATGAGAGGCTGTCCACTTTGTACACAACTATTAAATGCGCTGTCACCTTTTAGCAGAGCTAAAAATAATCCTGCCAGCAATTCCAAAACAGAACAAACTAGCAGACCCTTCTAGGATTGAGAAAAGTTAAAGGGTAGGATGGAAGGATGAGAATGGTGATGGATGACACAGAAAACAGATGTGCATCAATATGCATGAATTTCAGAGACATCCAGGTTAGCCAAGGGCCCACCTCTCAGACAAAAACCCAGCTCCTACCTTTTCTGTGGGGCAGCACGAGCTCCATTTGGACCCGTGGTGAGCCCCATGCCTCAGGACCCTAATGCTTCTTTGTCTAGTGTGCGTTCTGCACCCCAATCCTGCCAGATCACTGCTAGCATCCACCGTCCCAGTCGCCAGGCACAGACACACTCACTCTCTCTCTCTCCTGTTTCTCTCCATCTAACACGCGCATACGAGCCCCCCCGTTTCTGTGGTTTCCTAGCGACAGCCAACTGGGGGTGTCTTTCAGAGCCCTATTGCAGAGCTGTGCTCTGATTGGACAATTGGTTCTTCTCTAATGAGAATGATGGTAATGATTTTTTATCCCCCTCTATAAGCACCAGCATGCCCCCCGTTTCAGAATATTCACTGGTGATGGCTCGCACTGCCAAAACAGAGGGAAAGACCTGTCCCAAAATAATAGGCCTGGAAGGAAATGTCATATTTATAGGGATATTTAAATTTGAGTAAAATATTCTTTTTTCATTATAATTTCTGCTAATAATATTGTATGTAAGAATTGTCTTTTATTACCAGTGGGTGATGGCAATGTGTTAAAAATGTTTAATGGTTATCTACAAAAGCCTGTATGTTTATTTGAAAATCACTTGATGTTTCTTTCTTGGAAAAAATGAAATGGGTGTGATAGATATTTAGCAAAGATTTTAAGTTTCACAAATGGGGATCTATATAGTTTATAGTCTCAAATATACTGAATAAGCACCCTTACAGTGTGATACAGTATGAATCACCTCATCTGTTGGTGTGATGCTGGTGAATTATAGAGTTTGTGCAAATATATTAATAATATTAATCAGTGAGTGATTTCTAAACTGCTGTTTTACCACCGCTGTCATTTTTTCATGTGTGTGTTTATTTTGTTATGCATAAGTATATTCACATATTCATGTAAACTGTGCTGTTGTGTAAACAGTGGCTTAATGTTAGTGATCAAAAACAAAATCGTCACATTAAGTTTACTTATTTATTTTCCTTTGGCTTAGTCCCTTTATTTATCAGGGGTCGCCACAGGGGAATGAACTGCCGACTTTTCTTGCATGTTTTACACAGCGGATGCCCTTTCAGTTGCAACCCAGTACTGGGAAACATCCCTATACACTCATTCACATCACCACCACCAGCCTGAATTGTTGATACAAGGCAGGACGGATTTATGCTTTAATGTTGTTGATGCCAAATTCTGACGCTACCATTCAAATGTTGCAGCAAAAATCAGACTCATCAGACCAGGCAACGTTTTTCCAATCTTCTGTTGTACAATTTTGGTGAGCCTTTGCGAATTTTAGCCTCAATTTCCTGGTCTTAGCTGACAGGAGTGGTGCCTAGTGTGGTCTTCTGCTGCTGTAGCCCATCTGCTTCAAGGTTAGACGTGTTGTGCATTCAGAGATGCTCTTTTGCATACCTCGGTTGTAACGAGTGGTTATTGAGTTACTGTTGCCTGTCTATCAGCTCAAACCAGTCTGGCCATTCTCCTCCGAACTCTGGCAAGGCATTTGCGCCCACAGAATTGCCGCTCACTGGATATTCTCTCTTTTTCCGACCATTCTCTGTAAACCCTATAGATAGTTGTGCAAGAAAATCCCAGTAGGTCAGCAGCTTCTGAAATACTCAGACCAGCTAATCTGAAATACCCCTAAAAATACCACATGATGGCCTAAATAGCCAAAAGGAGCAACAACATCTCTAACCTAGAATATTTTAGATGACTTCCCAAGCATTTAGATTAGCTTCACAACCGGTAACACCACATACATCCTCACAAGTAGTTATTAAATTGTTACTATGGTATGTGTTATGAAAAACACAAACAGTAGCCTGTCAACTCGCCTTTAGTAAGTAAGTGAGTAATGTGTATTTATATAACACATTTATCATGTATGGTCTTACACCCAAAGAGCTTCACAATCATGAGGGGGGTCTCTCCACACCACCACCAGTGTGCAGCATCCACTTGGATGATGCGACGGCAGCCACAGGACAACAGCGTCAGTGTGCTTACCACACACAAGCTATAGGTGGAGAGACAGTGATAGAGCCAATTAAGTGGATGGGGATGATTGGGAGGCCATGATGGGTAAGGGCCGATGGAGGGAATTTGGCCAGGACACTCAAATATAAGTATAACAGAAATTGTTAGTAGTACAGTTACACAAAACTTATGCTTGATTACAAAAGTATTGTATACATTTATGATCGAAATAATCGATTATAATTGATGTGTGCATTTACAATATAACACAATTTAAATGACATGAATTCATATGAGGCGACACGATGACTCAGTGGTTAGCACTGTCCCCTCACAGCAAGAAGGTCACTAGTTCATGTCCCAGCTAGGTCAGTTGGCATTTCTGTGTGGAGTTTGCATGTTCTCCCTATGTTGGCGTGTCTTTCCTCCGGTTTCCTCCATTGTCCAAAGACATTCACTATAGGTGAATTGAATAAACTAAATTGGCCTTAGTGTATGAGTGTGTGTGGATGTTTCCCAGTACTAGGTTGCAGCTGGAAGTGCATCCGCTGTGTAAACATATGCTGGATAAGTTGGCGGTTCATTCGAGAGGGTGCTCGCTGCAGAGCCATTTGAGGAGAGCTGAGCTCCAGCGAGGGGGAGCATGAGCTGTCGCTCCTCCTTCTGTAAGCTGTTTTAATGCGTACACCAACCCCACCCCTAACCCTACCCCCAGTGACATCACTCATAGAAGAAGTGCAAAAAAGGTGGAGCTCAAGCTTAAGCTCCCCCTCGCTGGAGCTCAGCTCTCCTCAAATGGCTCTGCAGCGAGCACCACTTGGTTCATTCTGCTGTGGCGACCCCTGATAAATATAGGGACTAAGCCGAAAAGAAAATGAAGGAATGAATGAATGAAATTGACCATAGTGTATGTGCATGAATGAGTGTGTATGAATGTTTCCCAGTACTGGGTTGCAGCTGGAAGTGCATCCGCTGTGTAAACATATGCTGGATAAGTTGGCGGTTCATTCCGCTGTGGCGACCCCTGATAAATAAAGGGACTAATCCAAAAAGAAAATGAATGAATGAAATTGGCCACTGTGTATGTGTGTGAATGAGTGTGTATGGATGTTTCCCAGTACTGGGTTGCAGCTGGAAGGGCATTCGCTGTGTAAAATACGATAAGTTGGATAAGTTGGCGATTCAATCCACAGTGGTGACACCTGATGAATAAAGGAACTTAGCCGAAGGAAAATGAATGAATTCATACAAACACCCTGATTGCAGTTAGTGCTACAATAAATATAGTTGCTGATTTGTGTTTGGAGCTTCTAACTCATTATTCTTCCATGCAAAAGAGACTTTTCTAGCAACAACCCACTGACACAGTCTAAACCGCATAGCAACATCCTAGTAGCCACTCAGAACACCCTAGCAACCACTCAGAACGCCCCAACAACCACATCGAAATGACTTGCCTACTACTTCCAACAACATCGTGGCAGGGGAGAATCAATATCACACTAAATTTCTAGATAAAGGTAATTATTTAAATTTAATGCAGCGCCAAAGACAAAGAAGAGACACCAGAAGTAGGAAACACTGCAGTTCGCAGTCTTTGTTGATTAAGCGTTGTGTGCTGATGAAGCTGCCTCTTAATAATCAGTGATTAGAGCATCGTTTAGCAAAGGGTAAATACCCCCAACTGCTGGGGCAATCACAATCAAACCGCACACTCATGAACAACACACCGCATGCTGCTCATGTGTTTTTCAGATTCAAGCTGGTGTGTGTGTGTGTGTGTGTGCTACAGAAAGTGGAAAGCATTTTGGTTCCAGCTTAAATCGGGGCACAACAAAAGACGATTCCGGTCGTGGTGAAGAGGCCCTCGCTAAATTGAAAATATACGTACCAAGGGGGCCTTTCTGACCTTGGAGTTGGAGATAAAAAGCCCATTGTCGTGAAAAGTAAATCGAGGCACTTATTGTGTAATACCTCCAGGCTGAAATGTATTCCTTCATCTGTACTCTCTCATATAATATCATATTGATTGCACACAGGCGGGCATGAACGTCATTGATTGCCATCTTCTTATTAGCATATAGATTAGCTTCTGGTGGGGACGGGTAAATTAAGGCAGAAGAAGGAAGGGATGAGGAGAATGAAACGCGGTATAGGCAAGGTGGAAATGCTATGACGAGAAGGAACAGACTGCACAGCGTCATTTGGGAAGAATCGTTGTTTGTTTATTTGGGTCATCAAAACAATTCAAGTGTAATACAGCTTTAATTGCTTCTCTATATGTTACAATGCATCCTGTTTCATTTCATTTAGAGGAAATGTAAATAATTATCGTTCAGTTAACCTCAATTTACTGAAATTTACCATCATTAAATTTAGCGATTTACCAAAACTTTTCACATATATTAAAAACAAATATAATTTGATGATATACTTAAAGACTATATTTAATAAATAAATATATAGGTATATACACATCTTTAATTGTTTCTCTAGAATGCATCCCGTTTTATTTAATTTAGAAGAAATATAAGTGATCATCATACATTTTACCTCAATTTACTGAATTCTACCATTATTAAGTGTAGCAATTTACCAAAAATCTTGTCAGGTGTGTTAAGAACAAATATAATTGGATGATATGTTTAAAGACTATATTTAGTATAGTAATATATATAAAGACTATATTTAATATAGTAATATATATATATATATATATATATATATATATATATATATATATATATATATATATATATAAGCATACATCTTTGATTGTTTCTCTATATGTTAACATGCATCCTGTTTCATTTAATTTAGAAATTTAGAAAAAAAAATAATTAAATCAAGTGTAGCGATTTACCAAAAATCTTCACATATATTTAAAACAAATAAAATTTTATATGTTTAAAGACTATATTTAATAAATAAATATATATGTATATACAGTTTTAATTGTTTCTCTATATGTTACAATGCATCTTGTGTCATTTAATTAAAAATTTTTATTAAAAAAAAAAAATTTTTTTTTTTCAAAAGTCTTGTCAGGTTTATTAAGAACAAATATAATTTGATGATATATTTAAAGACTATAAATATAATATTTACGTTTATCCTTAGAACCACTAGGTTTTACCCATTTGTCCGCAATATGTTTTTAATTCAATTTAATTAAGTAAAAAAATACTTTTTCATTCAATAAATCACTTATTCCTTTATGCATTTTTAATAAATGCAGGTCAGAATAAGTTTGGTCTTTTATTTCCATTATTCTGAATGACATTGAAACCTTATTTCACCATATTTTCAGATTTTATTTTTTACAAACGTTGCCTTTAATGTGTTTTCAACATGTATAAAGATGCTTTCGTAAATTTATTTTGACACATTCAAATGGCTTGTCTAGTTATGCTTTTTACCTAAATGTTTCTTCTTTCTTACAATAAGAAATATTGACAGTAGTACTTGCATTTAATGTGCTTTCCATGTGTATAAAATTGGTTTTGTCAATTTATTTTGCCACATTTAAATGGGTTATCTAGTCTTTTAGTCTTTCATTTTATCCCCTAAATGTTTCTTCTTTCCATTCTGACATCACTGTGCCCTTCATTCCTTCTCTCTATATATTGTTTATCATCTTCCCTCCCTTGTTTCATCGTCATTTCTACATGTGTTTTATCCATTCAGGAGAGAGAATGAATGAGAGTGAATGGAGGAAAAAAGACTGGGAATAGGATGAGAGAGGAAAAGATATAGACAGGAAAATGAAGACGGACAGATGAGGCTGAAGCAGTAAACTGGGATGGGAAAGGACGGGATGGGGGTGCTGCTGTCTGGTCTGGGTCTGATCCACATTAGTTCTTCACTCATCCAGGCCGCATGAAATGAGAGGGGGGCAGGGAATGAGGCGGGGGTGAGCAGCCGGCGGGACGAGCACTGAGAGATGGAGGAATGCTGATTTCATGCTGTCTCTCACATTTAGCACATTTAATTGACCGCAGTAAAAGTCGCTGTAAACCTCAGTATGTCAGCGATAGCTAGGGTTTTCTATGTTGATAATAGCACCTGTGATTATATGAGAGTGGTTGACACTTATTAGTGAGGTTCTCTTTTGCACTTTTATCCTACAAAGGTTTTTAATATCCTGCATGGTTATTCGGGGCTTCACTGACAAATGCAGACTATTAGATATGGGTTTTGGGAAAGTGTTAATATTTGTTTTGTTCTACAAATATGTGAAATAACATTTGATCCAAATTTTTTATAATTTTAGAGCATTTTTTTTCTCTCCAAAGAAAAAAGACATTTGGTCAAAAAATTAATGTTTTCATTTGTTGTTACTGAAAATCTGTTATTTGACCAAATATCGATTTTTTTTAAACTCTTCTAAAGTTAAAATAGTGTATTGTGTAAAAACATGAGCTCAGACATCTTAAAGCATGGCACTTTTTTGTAATTTTAAGTAAAAAAATAAATATTTTTTTGCTCAAACACAATTATAAATGGTAAATTAGGAGAAACTGAGGATTTTTTTTAAGATGACTCCTAATTTTTTATGTATGGTATAAAATAATATAGTACATATTAGGGCTGCACAATATTTCGTTGCAGAATTGATATCACAAAGTGATCCATTGCAATTGTCTCATCGCAGGATAGGCAATGTTGAGTTTGTTGTATAATTTATTATTTGCATGTGTTTTTGATGCTGAATTCAGGTATAGGAGATTGTACTGTTTGTGACTTTAACAACGATTAATATTATTTTTAGTATTCAGTGAGTGTACTTCAATACTGTTAGACTCGGAAAACAACAAAACATTTTATTTCAGCTGTATCTTTTTCTTGACTGTATTTATAGACTGTTATGCATGAAAATACTCACCACATTGTGCAAATACAGAAATGCACTGCAAACAACACAGACCACTTTGAAAATGTGTCTGGGAAGTTTATATATTGTTTATTAGAAATAAAGGAAATTAACTTTCACTGCAGAATCATTTCAATGTGACATCATATTGACATTATAAATTCTTTCCAGAGATATTAAATTATCTGAAATTGAATTCATTTTGCAATATAAATATATAAAAAATTTAAAACATAAAATTGCTAGATTCTTTTAATATCGTACAGCCCTAGTAAATATAGTAATATAATATAGAACATATAGTAAAATAATAAAATAATATAGTAAATAGCACACACACACATACACACAGAGCCTATATAGGCTAAGCTTAATTTAATTTTAATTTATTTGTAACTTTAAGAACTGTTGCATTCTCATTAAATTGTTTTAAATTAGAATTTGTAGTTAACATTGTTAACATTCTTATTATATATATATATATATATATATATATATAGAGAGAGAGAGAGAGAGAGAGAGAGAGATTAATATTTTACAATTTTTTTATAATTCACTTACTTTAAATAAATTTAGCATTGAACAACTTCACATTTTCTTATTGCTATATTTGTTTTATTTAAATATTTAAATGGTTAATTAGTTGATAAATAATTAGTTAATAAATTATTAATTAGTTAATCATTTTTTTGTTTTATTTTTTTCTTGTATTTTTAACATTTTTATTTTCATTATAATTTCACATTTGAATCTCAACCCAGGTTCATTCTAAAAACGTGCCGTTATATACATTTCTGAAGAGCACAATTACGTCCCAGGAGGTACGTTTTTTGCAGTTTTTGTTTTTGCAAATCCACCAGAGGCCGATGTGTACACTTTTTCAGATCTCAAATTACTTTCGCAAGTGGCATTTGCACCTGCTTTTCTCACGTAAATCCATCGGAAGCCGCAGTCAACTGACTGAAAGACTGACTGACCGATTGACTGGCCCACTCACTTCCCTAAACCCAACCAATTGTGTTTTAAAAAGCAATTCAGAAAAAGAAAAGCCGTCCCCTGATTTTTACCTTGTTTTCAGATTTTACCACATTCTCACACTGTTATTTAGTTGTTTATTTTATTTTTTGGCTTCTGTTTTTGTTTTACCCGTTTTCTGGAACCGTTCTTCCCCGAACTCAAACCCCATCACTGCGTCTCAAGTCCGCAGAGATACTGTACATGTCGAGCTACTGGACAAACTGGTAACAGTGGGAAAGGCGTCCACATAGAGGTAAGTGGTTAGCTGGTAAGCGCGAAAAGGAACAGCATCATACTGGCCCGTAGCATTCGTTTTAAAGATGAAATCCAGGCATACGTACTTGCTACATAATTCACGATCTCCAGAAATGTATATAGGGCTACGTTTTCAGAATGAGCCTATGTTGGAATATCTAGTATTGTAAAATGTTTCTATTGAAGACCAAAAAAAGTGCCTTAATCTGTTTAAAACCTACGCCTAATCAGAATCAAGCCAATAAATAAATATAACAAACACATATGGTCCAAGTAAACTGTTCATCCTTATACTAAATACAACCCATCACACTGTCCTGTGTTTAAACTTAAACCAAACCTCATTGTGTGCCTTATGTATGTGTATACTCAAATTCAATTAAAATACTATTTGTATGGAGTTCGTAAACAACACACATTGTTTCCAAACCACTTTATGGAAAACCAGTATCCTAATGTTTAAAATATGCTAATATCTTTAAGCCTTATGGTTGCAATCAGCGGCTTGGTGATAATACGGTTTACATTTAGTGACAATACAATCAATCAAGCAGTTTAGATATGCAGACCTTACTATGCGGTCACAGAACGCTGGCCTGTGGGCTTTCCTTGACTAATGGCCTTGCACAACAGTGAAAAGTCTCACCGTAACCCTCTTTCACCTTCTCTCCATCTTGTTCTCTTTTCTTTCTCCTCTGAGACTCTGTTAATTGGTGTCCCATTGGTCCCCCTATTCTGTGGCAATAGAGCCGCTGTGGCCCCAGACAGACATTCCCAAGTGACTCTGTTTCTCTGAGCATCAATGCAGCGGAGATGGATTAACTCTCCCTAAGAAGGCTGTGAATATAGTACACTGATGATGACCACTAAGATGGGTTACAGAGGGGGCTCCTCATACTTATTAATGGCCAGGAGGATATGAATGTCGGTAATGAGCACCTCTGGAACCGCAAACCTCACTGTGATTGCAAAAAAAAAAAAAAATGATAATGATGTTGGCATTGGTTGTAAGGGGGTTCATTGATTTATGCTTTTGAATGGCTAGCATGCATTTGTTTATTTATTATCTTCTTCAATTGTGCACCTATTTTAAAAAGGATTAAATTCATAATTTTTATTACTGATTATTTTTTTCTCTGTTTAATATCATGAGATGAACGGTCCTTTCATGTTAATTCATACATTGTACTGTTTAGAGTCAAAAAATAAGTAATATAATAATAATGACCAGCCAAAGTATATTTTTATATACTATATTATTATAATATTATTATATTATACTTTTTTTTTTTTTTTTACTGTGGACTTTTTAAATTGCAATATGGAACCTTGATTTTTTTTCATTGTTGCTCTGAAAACTTGTGACTTGATGTTGGAAATATAATTTTTGGATTTTTTTTTTAGATAATTTAAGTTCAAACATGTTATCTGGGTTGTTTATCTATAAAAATGATGCAAAATTATGGCAACGAAGGCTGTGTGATTGATCAAAAAAAGATTGCAATCCCGGTTCGACCCTAGACACGATCTTAATTCAGCTTTTCTGTGATTCAGCTAATTATAATATAGTCTTCACATTGTTTATATATAGTTGAAGTGAGAATTATTAGCTAAATTACTTTTGATTTTTTTTTCCTTTTTAAATATTTCCCAAATGATGTTTAACAGAGCAAGGGCATTTTCACAGTATGTCTGATAATATTTTTTCCTCTGGAGAAAGTCTTATTTGTTTTATTTCGGCTAGAAGAAAAGCAGTTTTTAATTTTTTAAAAAGCATTTTAAGTTCAAAATTATCAGCCCCTTTAAGGTATATATTAATAGTCTACAGAACAAACCATTGTCATAGAATAACTTGCCTAACTACCCTAACCTACCTAGTTAACTTAATTAACCTAGTTAAACCTCTAAATGTCACTTTAAAATATCTAATCAAATATTATTTACTGTCATCATAGTGAAGATAAAATAAATCAGTTATTAAAACTATTATGTTTAGAAATGTGTTGAATTTTCCCCATCAATTTCTCTATTAAACAGAACTTGGAGGAAAAAATAAACAGGGAGCTTATAATTCAGTGGGGCTGATAATTCAACCTTCAACTGTACCTTGCTCAGCAACATGGACACCTCCAAATGGTGTTAAGAGTGTCACATTTAAAAGGTAAAATTCACCAATAAATGTAATTTCTGTCTTAATGTAAAGATGTATTCGCGGCTGCGAAATCACGCATGAGATGATGCATTGTTTAATACCTAAAGAATGTGCTCGAGCCAGCCAATAATGTCTACTTTAATAAACAGAACGTGCATAGGCTGTGAATAACAAGTCATAAAGTAGCAAACAACGTTCAGTTTGCTGCAAAAAACACTGTGTTTTTTTCACACTTAATCTTGTTTCATTCTAAACCCTGGGTAAAAAATTAAAAAATGTATTGCTATACATTATACACTGCTTGTGATTTACCACGTTAACAATAAATCCAGGGTTTCACCTGCTGACATTTCACTGTGTACATTTTTAACCATGACTTAATGTATTTATTTGTGTGTTTGAAGTTTCAGTGTCATTATGAATGCACGTTGACAACAGCTATTAAGTTTCCACACTACAAGGTAAGAATAAACTCTTGTTAACCCCTAATACACTTTTTTTCAAAAGATATTTAAATATTGGAATAATCTCCCCTACACTATCAAGTTTGTGTTTGAGGAATACAGTCATTTGTCGTGATGCTTCCTGATACTATTGTATATAATTCTGCATTAAAAAAAAAAAAGTATAAAGTACTCTTATTCTAAAGTCAAGCACTTTTATTATATTTGATTATTTTAAATACTACAGTATATTACATATCTCCTATCAAACTCTTAAATTACTGTTTACAATCATCATGCTGTGAAAGAACACTACATGTGAATCTGAGACATTTGATTGGCTGTTGGTTGCAAAGCATCTAGCCACAACATTCAAACACTCCATCGCTTCACACTGCACATTTGGCACTGAAATACAGCATTAACACAGCATGGCTCCCCTGCTTTGGAGCAATCCTGGCTAAAAGGCAGTGCTAACCTGCACTTGAATTTAAAGTGTGAAAATGTTACTTTACATGGGTTAAAATCAGCATTTAGGGGGGGAAAATACCCTGGGTTAAGAGTAAGTGTTAATTAGCCTCTTTATTACTTGAAAAAAAAAAACTGCATAACTTTTTGAGGGTCTTAAAAAGTCTAAATTGTTAAAGTTCCATTTTAGGCCTGAAAAACACTGTGTGTCTGTTGCGCTATAAATATTAAGTCATTTTAAATGCATTTATTTTTCATGTGTCCATGTCATGCTACCTCTAATGCTGGGTTCACACCAAATGTGAATTTAAAGGAACACTCCACTTTAAACAAATCGGCTTAACAATTTGACAATTTCTCTAGAGTTAAAAGGTTGAGTTTGACCATTTTTGAATCTCCAGGTCTGGCAGGAGCACTTTCGCTTAGCTTAGTTACAGTGTACTAAGACCAGCGGAAAATAAAAAGTTGCTATTTTCTAGGCCAATATGCCTAAGAACTATATTCTCATTTAGGCGTAATAATCAATGTATGATCAGCACAGACTCCTTTTGCTAGCAGGTAGTCAGGTTGGAAGTTACCTAGCTAGGGGACTATTTTCAGCCATGTAATGTCATGCTTATAATATTCATGCGCCTTCTGCGCAAGTTAAATAGAAATCCATCAAGTGAAAAGCTTCCCAAACGTAATCTAGAGCAACATGATCCACATGTTCTCTTCATGTTTGATGGTGTTATGGTGTTATGTTGTTTAAGACTGATATTGGCAGCCAGAGGAGAGAACAACATCAAATTTACTGTCCTGTTCATAGACAGGGTAAGAAACACCTTGCACAAGTAGTAATTTTATTTTTTTGTAATTTGTTGCAAAGATGATAGAATGCAAATTAGGGATGCAGCCGATACAGAGTACTGGCATACTAAGCACCGATTCTGATGCTTCAGTCTTTATAATGCATTAATGCACATTTTCCCTCCAAGTATGTTAATTAAATGGAGATCTTGTCTTGCCCAAGAGAATAAATTAAAAATGTTGCATGTAATTCCTTAAACACGTATCTTACAATCATTTAGTGTGGACATGCCATGGTCAGAAGCAGCTTCAATTATTAAAAGAATTCAACATGTCTCAGTGAAGTTTGGAGTGCATATTTAAAGTTAAAATGCAAAGCTATAAATCCATTCCTTCTTTACTATTGGTCATTACAATAAGTTTTATTATTAAAAATTCAAGTAAAAAAAAATAATAATAATAATTTCCCTGATATTTCCAGCCAGGTTTTAATGAACTTGCAATATCGTTGAAAACACAGAACATTCAGTTCTGATATGTAAAAAGATTTCAGTTCTTATGTGTCCTCAGTTTGTAAACTCGTAAACAAACAATTGTGATTGGTTCATGAGATCGGCTAGATTAGCGAGTACCCATCAAGTCATGAATGTGATCATGTTAATTGATAGGAGCATTCCTAATAATAATATAAATATGTAATAATTAGTAATGGTTCGATAGACGATGCCATTGTCCATCGCCGATAGTGGATAGACATCACAATGCTGAGCCGACATCGATCCTCCACCCCGCCCCTGTCTCAGCAGCAATCCGCTTGCAGAAAGTATACACTTAGGCCCTACGACGTACACTAATACGTCTTAGTTTTAAAATGGCATTTTACAACGAAAACGATCCTTGTCCATACTGGCGTTTTACCTAGCATTTTCGGAAAAGCTCTCCTTTCACACTTTAATGCAGAAAACACACATCCCGTGACCACACACACACAGTCATGGGCTGCAGCGTATGGTCATCTGAACTCCAGCAGTCAAAGTGCTTTGAGCACAAAACCCCAGAGAGCAGTGCACGTCACACAGTTTATCAAGGATGTACCACTGGATCGCGTCTCACTTTATTTGATAAACCTGATATTGAATTAGTCTTGTCTCTATTTAACAACTCTTCTGTCTTTTGAATCTATCAGGTAACATGTCACAGCATCACACTGCTTCAGTCTTTCACTTTCATGCTTGTTTTTTGATAATTTTAGCGAAAACCTCTGATGCTGTTGGTTCCTGTTGGTTGTTTGTGCATCTTTTTTACCAACCAAGTTTGTTGATGCCATTATAACAACACAGATCACGGAAAAAGGAATTGACAGGTGGTAGTTTGTGTGTAACTTATCTTTATTTATTTATGATTTTGTTGTGGGTAAAACAAAGAGCATGCAGGTCAGGTAGTTGAAACGGTAGGCTACTAATAATTATTTGTCTTAAGTTAAATAATTATTCATAAATAATTAATTCACAACCGCCTATGTCGACGATGCCATCGTCCATCGCGATGTTTTACATTAGACATCGTACAATGCCAAATTGGTCAACATCGCCCAACCCTAGTATAAATGTTTATGTTTTTAAAAAAATATATACATGATAAAATTTTAAAGGATTTGAGATGCTGATGACCGTTAAACATGTCATTCCAGTCTTGTAAAAAGGGTCCATACTTATTGAAATGCTCCAATTTTTTAATACATAAATGTTGTTTCTTTTGCTTCTTCAAATACATTTTTTTTGCTTTATTACAACTACGAATGAGACCAACATTGTGATTCAAGTCTTTAATTTTATTCACAATGATCTTAAAAACTTCTAAATTTGATGTCTGACCTCTTGACTTTTGCATCTTGCAGAAATACAAGCCAAACATTGTAGTCTGAAACATCTCAGTGTGTGTTTAAAGTATGACATTTCTTGTCTTGAATGCCAGCATGCTAGAAAGCAGAAGTCCTCTGCGACTAGCCTGGAGAGTGTATAAATCAGCACAGGAACTCACCGCTGTAAGTAAATCAGCCTACAGAGAGCATCATGCGAACACCTGGACCTGCCAATGAATCTTTGAGCACGTAAGTTACACTTCAGCTTCTTTAATTAAGCTGTGAGATCGTATCTACGGGGACAATATGGACAGAGCCAACCCACAAGTTAGCCAGGTAAACACATGGTTATGTACACACTGAGGGATCCGTATTTGACTCTGGGTTAAAGCTGAGACACTCCAAGCCCTAATTCCTGCAAGTAAATCGACGTGTTAGCGTAAGCGCACACAAGCAGTCTCCCAGTGCAATTAACCTTCAGTCCCACTCACAAGAATTCTGGGTCACAGCACAAAGGAGGGAAGATGGTTTATTTAATAAAAGTGCTTTAACAGACAGCTTGAGAAAAAGATTCTGGATTAAAGTATGGGTGGATGGGCTGACAGACAGATTCCTCCACATAGACTGTATTTGCTAAGACAAGCATTGCTATTATTATTATTATTATTACGATTGCTTCTGCCACGGACACAATTGATACCTTGAATTATGTGTATTGTTGGAGAACGCTGTGCTATTATATTTCTAAACAATTGGAGTAATGATTTTAACCTGGCAGGCAATAAAACAATTTTTAAAAAGCACTAAGAGAGGCACTTGTAGAGACCTGAATATCATAGAAATTCCACTGAAACGCCCAATCCACTTTTAAATTAGCCTATTGTGTTCTTAATTATGGGTGGTTTAGGGAACATCTACTCAAAACAACTATAAAAGTTTTAATTATTAAGACTGTTTACCTGAGCTGTGTGTTCCGTCATGCTTTTTTATGCTTTAGGGAAGTAATAGAGATTGTGTTTTGTATTTTAGTGGCATTGGTATTACAAAAATATGTCACGTCAATTAAAATTTTGAGTTTGCTATGTTCTGTTCCTATTGATTATGTTCACACTTTTTTCTCTTTATATTTCAGAGTATTAATGGAAAGACTGTACAGTTGTGCTCTTTCCTTCTGTTTTAATCTCCAAATCACTCTCTCAAATCACATCTCTTTCCAGGTGTTTCACATTTATCAGGGGTCACCACAGAGGAATGAATCGCCAACTTATCCAGCATATGTTTTACACAGCTGCAACTCAGTACTGACAAACATTCATACACTCTCATTCACACACATACACTATGGACAATTTAGCTTATTCAATTCACCTATACCACTTGTCTTTGGACTGTGGGGGAAACCGGAGCAAAACTTTCTCCCTTTTTGGCATCTAATCTGCGCAGGATGTTCACAGGGTCTTAAAAAGACTTAAAACGTCTGAAATTTCAGAACCAAAGGTTTAGGCCTTAAAAAGTCTTACATTTAGTGAAATATTGTCTTGTAAGTCTTACATTATTTTAAACAGGTATTCATTTTTCTATGACCATGTAAAGTGGATAAGGCCAGAACCCATCCAATCCCCAGCAATCCATCTCTAGAAAACTTTTAACAAAACTCTATTCATAACTCTATTTACCAGTATGCTTTAATTATCTTCTTTACAATAACATTTGTTTAAAAGTTCTCCATATATTTATTCACTTTACTCTTTGCGTACGAGCGGGCGCAGCCATTTGAACTGGCTGAGACTTCTGGTCTAATTCACTTCCATTCATTTTTAGATGTTAAAAACAGCTCGTTGAGCTGCTTGATGTTGCAAACTGACATTTTCTTATTATATGATTTTGCTTTGTTTGTAGAGCAAGTAGTTTGACCGTCTCTTGTAGTTTATTATTTCTAGCCATTTCTCCCATAGGGAGCTGAATCGGAAGTTCTAAAGCAATCGCAAAAACAAGCGCACTTTCGCATTGAAGGATAAGGTCAGTGGTGAGGACACTAACCTGGACAGACTGTTGTACATTAATTTATCAATTTTCCTTTGGCTTAGGACCTTATTTATCAGGGGTCACCACAGCGAATTGAACCACCAACAATTCCACTATATGGTTTGCTGAGCGGATGCCTTTCAAGCAAGCAACCCAGCATTAGGAATGTTATACATTTTTGCATATAATATTTTTTTAAGCTAAACAACTAGGCTTGTTTTAACACATTATTTAAAATATGTGGCTAAGAAATAACAAATTTGGAAAACCAGACTATTAGAATAAATCCTTATTGTTTAGGTCTGAGGTATAAGTCTGAAATTTCATTCATAATGGTCTTATAAAGGTTTTTAAAATCTTAAATTTGGCTTGGTGAAACCTGCAGAAACCCTGGTTAATGTTTACCAAAACAAAACAGAAATACAGAGTATTTAACACATCTATAATATGACAGCTGAAAGACTCATTTTAGCTTTTGGAGTTTTTCATGACCTGCTGATTAAATGTTTTGGTAATTTTACACTTAAGTTCGAGGTTTGGAAAATAATGTCGCCACATTATTCTGTTTTTACGGATTATTATTACTGCTTTCCCTGAGTGAACCTTTAAATTTATTGCCAGTTGCTGACTGTTCAGCGTTTAACGGAAGTTACTGCTATAATTCACTCAAAAGATCTTGTGGTGTAGAAAACGGTCAATAAAGCCAATATAAGTCCACCTACACACACAATCATAATAATGGGAAGCTTTAAATGCTAAAGCAGCACTTTTCCTCAGAAAAGTGAATCAGATTAGTTGCATTGATTCTAAATATAAATGCAAGTTTATAGTCTTGCTCACTGAGCATCAGATTGGGTTTTAAAACTGTCCAATCAAAGTAGGATAGGAATGCTGAGGCAAGTGAAGTCAATATCTAAGTGGGACTAAATGCTTTGCTTAGCACTATGGTTGATTTACAATGACAATAAAAGACCTGAAAACACCTAGCACAAATCATCAACACACTCAGAAACTAATTAAGGTGTCTGACTTTGTTTTTGGAGCAAGTGGGTCCTCAACAGTTCTATGAGGCAGAATTGAATTCTGCATGTTTGTGAATCTCCAAAATCAAAACATTCTGGGTTTAATGTGATGCAGACGTTTTTAGTGACAGGATCTGGTTTGGAGTGATTTGCGTCTCGTTTTAATCCAGCTGTGTTGTTATTTGGCTGAATCACCAACTTGGAAGTTCTAAAGACGAGAGCAGTTTGAGCATACGCACATGCACGCAATCATCCAATTGCACTGTGGTCTAGTGCACTCATTCACATGGTATCCATTCTATATAATCTGGCCTAATGTGGGTCACACGGAATGCCAAGGGCACAATGACCCGGTCCTGACCTCACACTCTACTTGGGCCTTTCGGAAGCACATACATATTCTTGGTGTAAGGTAAAACTGACCTTTAAAGGAATGTCTTTTCTGTTTTTTCAATCTTTATCCTTTAGAATAAAATCCCTACCATCCCTCAGAATTGGGGTTTAGCAACTTAGTGATGTTTTACGCATTCAAGAATTCCCAAGCTCATCTTTTAACACTACAATAGCAGGCTTTGTGTGGCTAAACAGCAATTCTCTCCTGATAAAAGTGTATTTTGTTGGTTTTTCCAACAGCAGGCCAGTGTCCTCGCATCCACATTACCGTTCCTCGAGCTGTCAGATATATGGGCTGGCTTCTTTGAAACACGTCTGGAAGCATGCAGTAAGAAAACAAACACATTCACTCTTCCCCAATTCCTTCCTACCTTGTTTGAGAACCACAAGGAGGAAGGAATTTCACAACATGGACATTTAATAAAGCCTACCTTACGTTCTGGCTTTGCCTTGGTTTCCTAGGATTGGATTACGTCCTGCTTTCCTGCTATCCTACACCATTTCTGGGTTGTGTTTGTGCTGTAAGCTTTACCGCAGAGCTGAGAGAGAGAAAGTAGGGGGGGAATCTAGGCATTAGCATTCCAAAGGTCACATGTGACACGGCCTCAGCCAATCACAAGACGTCATGCTTTAACAACCCTCCCCCTTCTTCCTAAATCCCTCCCCTGCTTCTTGTTCTGTCAGTCTACCAGCACCATGGCAACACAAAGGGCTTTAATTCTTCTCCTGGATTTCATGGCGGCTCGCTTGAAACGCATGCTGAAAAGTTTGCTGAAAAAATAAGAGTCATGAGTGAAAAGTATATCACCCGTGGCATCAGTAATAATCTTTTTGCTTACAATAGTGCTCAATAATATATGTTAGTCACATGGAAGCATATGCATTTGTCAGATATCTAATATAAAAATAAGGGTAGTGGTTGGCTTTCAGGTTCATTTTTTTTCTAAGTAGTAACAATCGATGTAAGTGTTAATATAAAAAGGATTTAGGCATTAACTATGTTGAAGCCGCATGGTAATTAGCATTAGTTTCTCTCATTAGCATTAGCCAGTGTGCTATGAACATGCATGAATTACCAATAACTGATTTGCTTAGAAAAACTAGAATATGTTTTTTCACATTTTCGGCTTAGTTCCTTTTTCAATCTGGGGTCTCCATGACCCATGGAATGAACCGCCAACTTATCCAGCAAATGTTTTATGCAGCGGATGACCTTCCAGCTGCTACCCATCACTGGGAAACATCCATACCCTTAGCTTACCCAATTTACCTATAATGCATGTTATTCGACTTGTGGGGGAAACCAAAGCACCTGGAGCAAACCCACTTGAACACGGGGAGAATATCCTAACTCCACACAGAAATGCCAACTGAGCCAGCTGAGGCTCGAACCAGCGACCTTCTTACTGTGAGACGATCGTGCTACCCACTGCGCCACCGTGATGCCCTATATAGCATTATAATATTATATTATATTAAGTTATATTATATTATATTATATTATATTATATTATATTATATTATATTATATTTATTATATTATATTATATTATATTATATTATATTTATTATATTATATTATATTATATTATATTAAATTATATTTTATTATATTATATTATATTATATTAAATTATATTTTATTATATTATATTATATTATATTATATTATATTATATTATATTTTATTATATTATATTATAATATATTAAATTATTCATTCATTTTCTTTTAGATTAATCCCCTTAATCAGGGGTCGCCACTGCATAATAAAAGGCCAACATATCCAGCATATGTTTTACACAGTGAATGCCCTTCCAGCTGCAACCCATCACTGGGAAACATTCATTCACACTCATTCACACACATACACTACAGCCAATTTAGCTTATTCAGTTATTCAAATCCATTATTTAATGTTAGTTTATGTATTTACTAACATTACCTAAGTCTAAATAATGAATAAAAGCATTTATTAATCATAGTTCAACATCAACTAATGCATTTTTAAAAGCCAAAGTTATGCCTGGTAACATTAGTTAATGCACTGTATGTAAGCAAGAACTAACATTATTTAACTTAAATATCATTAACTAACATTAACAAAGATAAATAAAGTTAGTAATACATGTATTATTAATTGTTTATTCTTGTTAATACATTAATAATTACATTAACTAATAGGCCCACATGGAATCGGCACATCAGAATTTCGCAGATTTTTAGCCCATCATTAATTCTGTGTATTTACTTGAGTAAATGTCTGTAAATCTATATTTATTCAGTTTTTAAATTAATAACTGTAATATTGTTGACCAATATAAAAATGTTCATCTGATTTATGTACAATGCAGTTTGTACAGTAATATTTTAGTAGATAGATTATATGAGAGTTTTGCTTTGTTTTCCAAATAAAGTGAATCTAATTGGATTTGCATTTTAAACATTAAATAAAAGTTAAAAAGATATTATTTTTTATTTAATATATTAAGGTTTTAGTTATGATACTCCCAAAATAATTCCGCATAAATTCACAGATTTTTAGCAAAACTCTATGCAGAAATAGCAAAAAACGTCCGCAGATTCCGTCTGGCCTTACTAATGGCCCATTATTTAAAGTGTTACCAATATTCCAAGTTAATTGTATGTTATCAATCATTATTATTCACTATAACCTTTATCTGATATTTAAAATATAAATGTTGTCTTTTATAGAATTTTATTGGCACAAAGGAACAAAAAGGTGCCATAATTTCATGTTTATATTAATTTTTAGACACTTTTATTTGGAATTTGAAAAATTAGACCTTTATAGAATTAAACATATTCACTCAAACCCATATCTAAAATAAACCTCTAATAATATATAACAATTATGCGAATATAATTACTTTTAATGTATTCATTCATACAAACTCAATACTGTATGATCTTACTCTGACTAACCAGTTTTCCCGACAAGCTCCATTTTAGTTCTTTTATAAATAAAAGTCAAATCGAGCATCATATGGGCCACTGGGTTCTCTCTGTGCAATGGGGTTGCAATATATGCAAATGTATTCAAATAATGGGGCATGAAGATCACAGTAAAACACAGTCCTCAGGGCCCTAGGGTTAAGCTGATTGGTTGAAAGGCTAATTCCAAGTGCGTTGATTGGTCCAGAGGGTGATTGGCCCTCGTGTCAGTGGTAATGTGTTTATTGGGGGAGGTGGAGGCCGCTGGAATAAATCTAGCATGTCCATGTGCTCGTGCATTCAAAGCTGCAATCAATTATTAACTAGAAATAGTGGAATTTCATACATTATGTAACCATATATGATTATGTTTTCTCAATCTCTGCTAGTAGTAAGTTGAACATCACTAATTTGACTCTACTTTGACTTGAGCAAGGAACCAACCACGTAGCAACACCCTAGCAACCATATTAGACTGGCTTTAAAGACCATAGCAAGTTTTTTTGGAACATTTTGAACTGTAAGCTTATTATACAACTTTCATGTATGTGCAGTTTTAGATTTTGGGTTTGTTTGATTTTATTAAAATGTTTTTTTTTTGTCTAATATAAAGAGAACATAATAAAATACACTTTTAAAGTGCATCTTTTGCAATTTTTTCTGTTGACTGTTTTTAAGTAATTTTTTTTTCTCCCAGAAAAAATTCTGAATTAAATGTTTTTTACAGAGGGAAATGTACTTGGGCAGCACAATAAATAGTTTTAGCATCGATATCGCAATGTCAGTATCAATATTGCAATATCAATATCGCAATTAGTTCAATAGCCATATCATGAGTATACGCAATGTTGAGTCTGGATTATATTTGATCATTTGCATGCGTTTTTGAGGCCTGTGACTGTGTGAGGGTTTTAAAAGCATTGGGTTTACAAAATTGTACCGATTGTAACTTTATTAACGATTAATTTTTAAAACGAAAACACAGTATTATTTTACATTTTATTATTTAATTACTGTATACCTGAATACTGTTAGACTGCTTGGAAAACAATAAAACGCTGTTTACTTCATTTGTATCTTTTTCTTTATTGCGTTTATCCATGCTTGTAGATTGTTTATTACAGTTTTTGCAGATGCACTCGCATACAGAATCGTCCCAATTAATCTACAGCAAATTTATCAATTCTTTCCAAATAGAGATATTCAAGACATCTGGTGAAATTGGATTCTTATTGCAATAAATATAGCAGTGTTAGATTTTTCCAATATTGAGCAGCCCTAACATGTACATGCATCATTTTTATTTTTTGCTGTTTGCAGTATTTCCTAATTATAAAGTGATTCTTGAGTGAAATTGATTCCAAAATGTCCTGTTAAACACTTGATTGAATAGAATAGATTAGAATAGAATAGAATAGAGGAAGGTCATTGGTTCGAGCCCTGGCTGGGCATTTCTGTGTGGAGTTTGCATGTTCTCCCCGTGTTCGTGTGGGTTTCCTCTGGGCACTCCGGTTTCCCCCGCAGTCTAAACACATGCACTATAGGTGAATTGAATAAACTAAATTGGCTGTGGTGTAAGTGTGTAAATGAGTGTGTATGGATGTTTCCCTGTACTGGGTTGCAGCTGGAAGAGTATCCGCTGTGTAAAACATATGCTGGATAAGTTGGTGGTTCATTCCACTGTGGTGACCCCTGATGAATATAGGGACTAAGCCGAAGGAAAATTAATGAATATATAATATAATGTAAAATATAATGTAATATGATATAATATAATATAATTTATTATAGTATAATATAAAAATGTAAAACAATTTGCAATTTGAAAAAAAATTGTAATAAATCAAATGAAGAACATTGTAAAAAAGCAAATTGATTAAATTAACTAAAAAAACTGAAGATATGTGATGTTTCAGCTCATTTTAAATAAGTAGTTTGAACAAGCAGCAAAACTTATTAGTTATAAATATTAGTATTATAAGTCTAGTGATAACTACTAGATCTTTCTTCCTATTCAGTTTTGAGAAAATCGATGCAAAAAGAAATGTAATCCACTGAACATGAAACAGTGTGTGACTAATGTAAAGGGTTTGTTCTCTACATGACATCTTTTCATCTTGCCCTCAAAAGCCAATATAATGTCTCTGTACAATTCATCTCATAAACTGTATTTCCATTTCTCGCATCTCCCTATATATCTAGCATCAAATGACTGATATTCATTTATCTGTGTGCATCATAAGGATTACTCTAAATAATTAATCTTCAATATGACTAATCTGGTTTGACCGGCACTTAATTATCTGTCCCCCCAACAGCTCCCCTGATACTGTGCTTCCAGACACAGTGACCCTCTGCCTTAACCTGTTTTCCAGTAAAACAGTAATTCCCATAAGCTTCACTGTGGAGAAGCGGAGGCATCCGGCGCTATATCACATTTCACCTGCGAGGTGGATTTCATAGCCGTCACCCTGTAGAGCAATGGACCTCCAAATTGACATGAGCATCATATTATGTGGGCGTGTAATAGAATATGCATAATTCATGGGCGAGAAGATGAAAAATTGATGCGGAGTCCCTCTGTGCCGCTGATGTCCTGTTGTAGAGCTGAGAAATACCTGCAATGGTTTCTCTGACGTCCCTTGAGTATTTTACGCTGGGTGATCTCGTATAATAGGCTTTTAATTCGGGACAACTCTACGTGTTCATCTGGAGCCAATTTTCCAAATATATATTTTTAGCATTTAAAAATATACATGTAGGTCAGATATGTTTTCACCTCAGTTGACCTCAAATCTAAGAGAAAACCATAAATGAGATCACAGCTATTTAATTGAAGGTTTTTGAATAGTTTTACATGGAAGTAAGTGTATTTACCTGAGCGTTTCCTCATTGTTGGCTAATTTACATTTCAATAGTTTTCCTGTATGTTGAATGAGGATGGTGGAGTATTATTGTGTGGATTGATGTGATATCAAAAGTAGGTCAGACTAGAAAGGCGTCAGCAATGTTATGGCTGCCATCTAGTGGTCATAATTCGATTTACACTTTGATTCCTCAGTGATTGTCAGTGGTGGAAAGAATACTGAAAAATCATACTTGGGTAAAAGTACCATTACTTTCCCAAAAATGTAGTGCAAGTTGAGTAAAAGTATCTGTTGTAAATATTACTCAAAGCACGAGTAAAAAGTAGACCTTCCAAAAGTACTCAAGAGTATTGAGTAGTGAGTACACTGTAAAATGCTGTGGATGTGTGTAAACGTAACATTCTGTAGCGCATTTAGTTATTGCCCAGCAGGCACACAACATCATAAGACGTTAATATTAGGTTAGATTTAGGTTGTGATGTGAGGTGACCAAAATTCAATGTCTAGCCACCATCTAAGGACAACGTTATTTTGATGTCCAATAACGACGTCAAATGATGTTGATGTTTGGTTGATTTTAGGTTGTGTTGGAAAGTGACTAAAATCCAATGTCAAGCCAACATCTTAAACCAACATCAAATTGACTTCAAATACTGACACTTATTCATAATTTATTATTTTGGCAACCAAAATTCAACATCTGATAGACGTCAACGTGGTAATGTGCACACAACGTCAAGCTGTAACATCATTAGACGTTGATATTTGGTTGATTTTAGGTTAGACGCTGAACATTGATGTCGGCCTGTCATTGGGTTCTGACGTCAACTCGATTTTCATTTCCAAACAAAATGCAACGTCCCCTTGATGTTGGGGTACAACGTCAGTCTGACGTCATGTTGACGTCTTGTGCCTGCTGGATGTTTAAGGCTATTTTGGCCATCATGTCAGTAAACATCTGTCATCTTCTCCTCAGTGACATGCATCTAAACAGTCTCTGGGTCAATGTGTGTAAAGAATTTGGACATTTTGGACACTTTTAATGCTTCCAAATAGTTTACTGCAATTATAAATTGCCCATGTCTTGAGGTAGTGTGTTATGATGTGATTTACCTTCTATGTGCAATTTGATTAAGCAGGAATCACAGGTGACTGCAGGTTGAAGGAAGATAGTGGAGTAAAAGTACCGATGCAGCACTAAAATGTACTCAAGTAAAAGGACACATTTTTAGTAAATTACAATTCCTGAGAAAAACTATTCGATTACAGCAATTTGCGTATTGTATGAGTATTGTGTGGTTTGCGCATGCTTTAAGTACAGTACATGTCCAGTGATGCCATCTGGGCCCGTAGCTTTCTGGATGTTCACGCGACGGAAAGATCTCCTTATGTGGAATACCTTATCTGAATTATAAATTCATTAATTTTCCTTTGGCTTAGTCCCTTTATTCGTCAAGGGTCGTCACAGTGGAATGAACCACAAACTTATCCAGCATATGTTTTACACAGCGGATGCCCTTCCAGCTGAAACCTTGTGGAAACATCCATACACAGTCATACAAACTCATACACTATGGCCAATTTAGCTTATTCAGTATACCTATAGCACATGTCTTTGGACTGTAGGGGAAACTGGAGCACCCATGGAAACCCATGGCAACACGGGGAGAACATGCAAACTCCACACAGAAATGCCAACTGACTGACCCAAATGTATGCAAAAATCTATTCATATAAAACTGTATTATATTGTGAATCACTGAAAATGTCTTGCTGACAAATCAGTAAATCCCAGAAGTTTGCTTAAAGATTAAACAAATATTCTGACATTTACTTTAGAAAATATATACAAAAATAAAAGTTTATACTGAATATTTATAATATTATCATACAATTATTATTATTTGTAAATATGCATGACAAAAACTATATTTTGGTATAAAAAATATTATGACACCAAAGTAAATGGATTCTCTATATCATAAATGTATGATAGTTTTTTTGGGTTAGAATAATAAAATTTAACACATTTTAAACATGAAACATTTTACATTTTCAAATGTAAACCCTTTTCTCTTACATATATATATATATATATATATATATATATATATATATATATATATATATATATATATATATTTATATATACACACACACACACACACACACAATATATGTGTTTACTAAATATTGGATTTGAAGGGAAAGAACTAACGAAAACCATAGATTTTTGTGGTTCACCTATGTTGTTAACTCTTACTATAAACTTAATCTGCAACCAATATTTTTATACCATTAATAATGCACTTATTGTATTAAATGCTTAAACGAAGACAATTCATTTTCCATTTTGTAATACAGTGTCAATGATAAAGGAATGTACAAGACAGGTCTTTAATAGTGCCATCATTTACAGCTGATGTGTGTCCTGTAAAGCAGAACTGAAGTGTAATCTATAATTGTGTTTCATCATGGCAGGTTGTACTGAATGGTAAGCTCCTCCTCTGCAGACTGTGATATTGTGGGCTGGCTGTAGTATCACTGTGCCCTCTAATGGCCCAGTGCGAAATACCGGACCAACAGAAGAAAGACATGAGGTTAGTGAGGACACTGCTCACAAGTGAAAAGCAGGCCTCAGGAGACCACTGCATGATGAGATTGTAGGAATCTGAAGATCTCAATATTTTGTAGGTTTCTCAGAATGAGGCTTTGTTTAAAAATGAACATATAATGGCTTCTTCCACAAGAGGGCATAAACACGTCTTTACTGTTTCTACACTGCACCAAAACTGCATATAGTAACTGAAATCACAACATATATATACCAACATATATATATATATACATATATATCTTTTAAAAATATTTCCCAAATGGTGTTTAACAGAGTAAGGAATTGTTTACAGTATTTCCTAAAATATTTTTTCTTCTGGAAAAGGTCTTGCTTGTTTTATCTCAGTTAGAATAAAAGCAGTTTTAAATTGTTTTTTAAACCATTTTAAGGTTAAAATTAATCTTTGCTCCTTATGAATATATTTTTTATTTTGATTGTCTGCAGAATAAACTATTGTTTTTAGAAATTTGTTTAGAAAAAATCTTCTTTAAGTTAGACAGAAATGGACTCTATGCGCAGCTATTGTTTTTCAGCCAATGATAAATTCTGGTGAAAGCTTAATGTGACTATTTTCAATTTCATAAGTTTCCTTTTACGGTATCGATATCATAATGTAATTACAATACATTCAGTTAAATAGACTTAAGCATTCATTTAGTTGTTCAAGCATAAAACGAGATGAAAGACCATGTAACCGCTAGCGCTGTCAATATCAGAAGGGTAGTGCAGAAACTTAATTGAAATTACTGTGGTAAAATAAACTGTTATATTATAAAGAAATGGCAGAGAAAAAAAGGATTTAGTGCAGTGCTTCTTGTCCGGTTTGAGACCTACTTTATATCATATATCTATCAGGCAGTAAAGATCACTGATTTTTAAAGAAATCTGATCTTAAAAGCGGCAATTTTATAAGGTAAAGACAGTTCACCGAAAGCGCTGAGGCTTGCTGGCTGAAATTTAAAGTCTGTGTGCTTATACCCCATTGTGGAAAAAAATTTAACAGGGTGGCTAATAATTGAGGAGGTCTAAAAATTCTAACTTTAACTGTATTTTTGTTTTGTAATTTTGCAAATACTGTATCAATGAAAAAAAATATAATATTAAATTAATTTAAAATTAATAATAAAAAAATAAACATAAAACAAATAAACAAAATGCTTTAAAATTGTACAGCTTTGACTACAATAACTAAGTAAAGTAGAAAATATGATTAAACCTTGTTGTCATGAAAACAGAAATATAGTGGTGGTTAGTTTGTACCATCATAGTCTGCGTTACACACACAAACACACACAAAAAAAAGTACTGAATATTAGGAAAAGTATTCTGACAAAGGTGTAAATTTGAATGTAACATGTTGACCCTTGACAGTTTGTCGTGGTCCATTACCATGCATCAGAAGTAAAGAAAAGCATAATACGCTAAACAAATAGACTCACAATATTATCACTTTTTAAGCTTTTTAAACTATAAAAAAACTCAAGCCAGATCTGTGCCAAAATGTCTCTGCAATCTTTAGGTTTGCTTTTCAAAATGTATTACTTATATTATTGTATATTAGCAATCATTAATACTGAATTTTTACAATAATATCAAATCAAACAAAAACAAAACATGCAATCAGCTAAACAGAATACTTTTTTTTCTCATGTAATTGTTTATATCTCTTTCTTTCTAGGTTAGTTGGAGTCTTGCTTTGAAAAGTTACACTGAGCCATGAATGGAGAAATGTTTTCAGGGTCTTTTTATCTAATGTCAGCGGCTTAACCACTTCCTGCCTAACTGAAGAGTCACGTATAATATATAGTATACTAAAATTGGGCACTTTTAGTCCCATGCAGTATTCAAGTTGTACACTTACAAATATTCTATTAGTATATACAGTAGATGTTAGTATATTTATTACATGACGTATATTTAAATATATACATTTGTTTATTTGTGAAATGTTTTGCTTTTTTAATATAATTTACAAGTGCTGTTTAACAGACCAAGGACATTTTCATAGTTTTTTCCACTCTGGAAAGTCTTATTTATTTTACTGTGGGTGGAAAAAATCAGTTTTTGGGCAATTTTTGGGCAGTGTGTAGCACTGTCACCTCACAGCATGAAGGTCGCTACTTTGAGCTTCAGCTGGGTCAGTTGGCATTTCTGTGTGGAGTTTGAATGTTTTCCCCTTGTATGCATGTGTTTCCTCAAGGTGGTCCGGTTTCCTTCACAGTCCAAAAACATATGGTATAGGTGAATTGGATAGGCTAAATTTTCCGTAGTGTATGTGGTCTGTTTAACTGTTTTTCTGACTAGTGAAGCATTCAGTTTTTCACTTACAAAGTCTGTCATGTAAATAGCAAATGTGCTATGTCGTGACGCTGCCAATTCTTAAAGGGAATGAGACATGAGACTTTGATTGGTTTAATGCATGTTATGCTCAAAGCACACCCATGACTCATTAAGAGAATAAGCACAACCCTGTTAGACCATGTGCCGTGGCGCAAACTGTATTTTTCCATCTTTAAAATAGCAAGCGTAGATTTGAACACGCCCTTAATGCTTTTGCGCCATGCACTTTAGACTTTGCGCCTAGACTGTTAAAATAGAGCCCTCAAAATCCCCCCAGAGTGGATAAAAACATCCCCAACAGCACACAAGGGTTAATAAGAACACTAGTATCTTGCAAAATAGCTAGTAAAATTGTATATACTGTCATCATAGCGAAGACTTATCTCTGTTAAACAGCACTTTAATTTTGACTTCAACTGTATTTCATCGTAAGTATAGACCATTTCAGTGTGGTCAGGTCATGTCCTGCTTGTTATCAAACAATTTCCTAACTGTAAAAAGAGGCAATTCAATCATAACTTAAAGGTGCAGTAGGTGATCTTCCACAATGCTAACAGCTTAGCATAAATCTTTGAATCACAGTCCCTCCCTTGTCCAGAGCCACGCCTCCTGAAACAGGAGCACGTGCACCTTAAAGATGAAAGCAAAAGAACCCTCTCTTATGTGTTAAAAGCGACTAGTGCTTATCCGTCGGCGTGCAGGAATTACACTCATTACTAAGCTAAACTGACATGCTATTTCAGACGAATATTTAGAGTTGCATGGTAAACAATATAGGGAGAGATTAGGCTGAATAGCGCTATACTTGTGTTTTGTTGTTAAAGTAGTTAAAGTCTACATTATCGATGCTGTAAAAGGTCCCTTATGAAATTGAAAATAGTCTTATCAATCTTTCACTGGAAGATTTTAGTGGCTGCACAACACTTCTGTGAAGATATAACCCATTTGTAACAATAACATCCAACGTTACATCAGCTTTGCGTGAAGCTAAAATAGTTTTAAAACAAAACATTACCTGTCTAAGAGAAATCCTTCAGCCATCATCCTTTCTCCAGCGTGCAAAAGGAGCTCCAATTTTGATTGAGGTTTTTAAAAAGTTTTGATTCAGCATGTTTTTGCCAAGAGCACGCGCGAACATACAGCACGTCTATGCACAAACAGCGGTCGGCGGAGCTGTGTACAATCGGCTGCGCAGTTGTTCAAATCTGCATTTGCTGACAGACAGTTTGGCCTACTTATCAAAATGATGAGGGTGTCAGCCTGACTCTATTTAATTGGATGAACATTTTTAAATTTTATGGCTTACCGAAAATATAAAAATACATATAAATACATTTAGATCATTTACTTGAATCATAACTATGAGAATGTGAAGAGACTTTTAACCAGCACAACAACAAATGTTCCTGAAGACAATCACCTACTGCACCTTTAATGTTAAATCAGCTATCATTACATTACTTATCAATATGTGGCTCTTTTTGGATTCTCAGAAGCTATAGAAATTAAAAATGTAAAACAGGAAATACATTGGGACCATTGTTTTTGTTTACATCCCTCAAAATAGTCTCTATAGTTTTACAGTCACCTTAAAGTATGCTTCTTTTTTTGTAAGCTTATTCATGGTAGTTAGCTAGTTCCAGTCACCTAATGAGTCAAATGTAACGACTGGAATAAATACATTATCGTTAAATCATTTTTTCCTTCCTATTTCCAAGGAAGTCTCTCTCAAAGGCAGCAATACTGTAGACGCCACTTTGAATTGGATTTGTCACTGAGATTGTATATTTACACAGAGATTGTCAGTATTCCTCTCTCATTGTTTCTGGTTTATTTGTCTATAGTTACGCGTCTGACTTGTGACCTTTGCAATCAGGATATTTAGTCTGACATGAGCAGGCCGTTCCTGTTCCCTCAATGGCCATGAATCTTCTTCAAAAGAGCCTGTTTGTTGCTTCGCATGACGATTTGAAAAGGCTTTTTCCTATGTGGGGATTGGAATTCACGTGGATCTTTTTGCTTTTTTCACACTATGAGATGTTTTAGGGTGAATTTACATTGTAGGGAATTGTAGACATGGCCAAAAAATAGACAATAACAAAACTAATCACCATCCTTTTAGTTATTTTACTGAACTTGTATATGGTAACACTTTAAAATAATAGTCCTTTAGCTAATGTTAGTCAATGGTTACTAACATAAGTAAACGATTAGTAATACATTTATTACAGTTTGTATTAATGTTTGTTAATGTTGTGTAATAAGGCACCTATGGTGAAAATCATCTTTTGTAAGTTGTTTGGACAGAGCTGTTTGTAGGTATAGTGTGTCCACACTCATATTGGGGTCATACAAAGATGTTAGGCCTCTTTTTTTATTTCCTGATATTAAAATAGGATCCAAACCCCTCCCATTTTGAGGCCGACTGCAACATGACGTAGGAGTGCGGTTTTCCTGCCCACTGAGTTGATTGACAGGCGCACATTAACATGTCTTCGTAGTGACGCATATAATCATATCAACAAAACAGGACGTGTGCAAAGCAACCAGGATCAAAAGATCTGTTGAGCTTGCTGTGATCATCTATCATCATCAAATGTGATCAAGAATGAGTTTTACAAGTTTAAAAAGTTTTTAAAACAGCACATGTTTGTAATAAGGACAGTAAATAACCCTATATAAGTCATCACCTCAGCTGCATAGTGTTAGTAGAATTCTAAAAAAGACACTTCAAACCCGGTTTCTGGACTTAAAACAGGGTTATTTTGTACATTAACACAACGGATGTCCATACAGTAGTGGATATAAACACGTATCTTGTCACATTTGTCATGCAAAAACAGTGCAAAGCTAAATGTGTGTATGTGTGTGTGTGTGTGTGTGTGTGTGTGTGTGTGTGTGTGTACACACAAGCAAACTTTATAATGACATCACACACGACTCAATATTGCAGAAAGGCTCAAATTAACTTCACAACAAATATAACAAATGACCGTTAGGAAAGTTCTTACTATAGTAAAGGAGATCTGCTTCATTCTTATCTGTCACTGTGCTGTTTATCTATGTGAAGGCTACGGGTCTGACACACATGTGGGAACGGTGAGCAGAGAGAACAAGCTCATTCGCATTAAAGGCACAGGCAACAAAAAGAGCTGTAATGTCCTAACAGCTCACATTTCTCAGATTTAAAAAGGTATAATAAATAATCTGATGGGTGTTTTTGAGCTGAAACTTTTCTGGAGACACAAAAGGCTTATCTTAAATCTTGAAAAAGAGTTAAAATAGGTGCCTGTTAAGTTAAATAAGGTTAGTTTATGTTAACTAACAGTGCATTAACTAATGTTAACAAACACAACTTTGGATTTTAATCCAAAGTTGATGTTAAATTATGATTAATAAATGCTTTACAAGATTATTCAAACCTAATGTCAGTTAATACTTTAACTAACCATTATTCGAGTGTTTTTTTTTTACTATAGCAAATATTTCTCAGGGTGAGCTTTTATTTGTTTATAGTGCTAAAATGCCACACGTAAGGTATATTTCATTTTTTCATTTTTTTTATTTTGTGGTATTTTTTTTCATGATATATTTTTATCATAGTAAAATTCACATTTTAAAAAATTGTTACACAAATTATTTTGGTGACATTTTGCAGTGTGTACTGTTTCATTTTAAAATCATTTTTAAAAACATGCGCTATAGGTGAACTGGGTCAGCTAAATTGTCTGTAGTGTATGTGTGTGAATGGGAGTGTATGGGTGTTACCCAGTGATGAGTTGCAGCTGGAAGGGCATCATATGCTGAATAAGTTGGCGGTATGTGTTATCCAGCATATGTTTTACACAGTGAATGCCCTTCTAGCTGCAACCCATCACTGAGAAACACCCATACATTCCCAGTTACATACACTTTTTTAACAACATATTTTTAAACAAAAATCAAACCATTTTAGCGACTTGTTTTAATATTTACTTCAGTATGTATTTAGTTAAAGGGACTAAGCCAACAAGAAAATTGATGAATAAATGAATGAATGAATGTATTTAGGTTTTTGCAAAATCATTAAAACGTTTTAACAATGTTTTTTACTTATTTAACCTGCATAATTTTTTTTCACTTGAATATATTTCAGTTTTAAAGAAAGTATATATTTCTAATCTAATAAAAAATGCCATTATATGTATTATTATAGCTATTGTAGTTATTTTAACAAAATATTGTGTTTTTTTTTTTTATATGAAAAATTAATTTGGTAAAAAAATTAATTGAGTTAAATGGTGAGTTAACGCAGTACTTGGCACTTCACATTGGTGAGAAAGAGATCTTGCTGTTCCTGTGGAACCAGTCCCTCTGCACCAACGAGTTGGCACCAGTTTACTTTCTGAACAAAAATGCCAGTGTGCTACTTAACAAAGAGTGAGGAGAGTTTGGCCAAAGATGAAATCGTGTCGCTTGAACTTGCCAATAATGAGCTAGTATTAAAAAGTCTTCTGCTAATAAGTGTCAGATATCACAAGCTCTTGCTGTGTTTGACTGAATGTGCTAACTCAATTAAACTGTAAGAGATAAATACATTTATTAAACCATTCACTCTCTAAGCTTCTGGAAGCACCAATAAACACTCATTGAATGCTGTCAAAATGTTCATGGGGTTTTTGGTTCAGTCGCTTGGCCGCTGTTCTGCATGTGCGATGTGGTGGCTTGCTTTTTTTTATGTGTGTGTGTCTGTGTGATTGTAAGGGAAAGCCCGATTCTCCTCCTACTAGTGAATTTACTTGTTAGCCGGTGGTTCTACTTTTTTAGCTGCAGCAGCAGGCGGTTTTTGCCAGCACAGTCTGACAGACAATTTTACAGAAACTGCTGCACATTTCCGCTGTGGCGCTCTGGTGGTTCTTGTTTTCACTTGCGAAAGTGTAACTGTGGCCTTACTTGACCTTGATGTAGATCACTGGAAGATGGTTAATGCAAACAATCTGAGCGATTAACCTAAATATCAGGAACAAATTTAACAACAACAAAAAAAGAAGAAAGAAGAAATCATTTTATTTCATTTGCATTTACAGGGTTCCCACGCTTCTTGAAAGTACTTGAATTTCAGACACATGGATTCAAGACCTGGAAAGTACTTAAAAACAAACATATGTCCTTGAAAGTGTTTGAATTAAATTTGAAATTAAATTAGTTTATGGTTTTATTTTAACAATTTTACTCAGTTGTCAAAAAACAAACAAGTGTTACATTTAAATCGTGTACAATAACACTGACAAATAATGCACAAATTGATCAAAATTTCAGGAACCACATTTAAATATTACCAATATTTAATACAACAAATTTAAGATCTTTAAACATGATTTTTTTAAATGGACAAATTTGGAAAAATGAAAAATAACTCATTATGTCTATTAAAGATTAAAGTGTAAGCGAAAAGTTAAGTACAAAGGACCTTCATGGTGCTACATATGCTGGGGTATGAATTTCAAAGGGGCTTGATTTAAAACTAAATTGTGTTTTTAAAAGTCCTTGAATCTGCTGTTTTTGAAAGCATGGGATCTCTGATTTAATTTGCATTTAATTTGATATTTTATTTAAGTTTGTTATTCTTTTTAGCTGCCTATTACATTTTAGAAAAGCTTGAAAACCAATATTCCAACATACTCAGAACTGTTTTTTTGTTGTTGTCTTTTTCATTTCTGTAAACTTTTTACTATTTTAAAATGGGCCACCAAATATCTAGACACAAATTCAAATATATAAATGACTCAGTGACAACAAAAACATATTTTAATAAGAGTAATTTTAAAAACTATTGTTGTAACTTTGTATTTTATTTACAAATTTTCATTCTCCATCTGCTATACAAATATATTTTTCTTTGAAGCTAAATTCAACTACTGTATTCTGCTCTGATAAATGCTTTCATTGTATATTTGTGTCTTTTTTAAGCCTAAAAAACGTCAGGAAACTGCATTGGGGGAAATGAACCACACCAGAATCAACTCCATGTGTTGAATAGAAGAAATAAACCCATAAAAGTATGACATCAAGGTGAGTAAATGATGACATAATTTTCATGTCCATTTGAATATATTATTTTATGAGCTACTACCTTCAATAGACATGAACAGTTTTGTGGAAAGCTACTTTTGAAAGTAATGCATTACAATATGGAGTTAAAAAGTAACTAGTTGTGTTATTTAGTTACTTTTTATGCTAAGTAATATATTAGGTTACTTTTGTGTTACTTATTCTTACCGGGCATGAGGCTTGACCTCTTTCAGAATTTGCTGTTAGATAGAGGAGCTCTGCAATTAACAACACACAATATAACCTATGCCTTGTCTTGCCTTAAAAAATGTATCAAAAATAATTTAGGATAATGTTATCGTCTAAGAAATTCCTGACCCCAGTGCTTCACTCTGTATACAGATTAATGACAGTTTAAAGCAATGCGTTTGCTGCTTTTGTACTTCTTGTCTTATTAGTGAAGTACTGTCCACTGAGGCAATCCCTTTTTCCTTTTCCTTTTATCCTTCGATTTGTTCGAAATAATGAGAAAACTCTGCGATCAGAGGCAGGAGTGGAAGTGGCCAGCAGAGCAGAGGAGAAGGAGGGGAGCGAACAACTGTTGTACTTTGGCTTACAAAATGAGACACAAACCATGAGAAGACGCATGATTTTATAGTTTACATTGTTAAAATGCAAAGAAATAAACAGTAATTTAATGCCCTGCTTCATTTGTTATTCGTAATTTCATATACACACAACCACAATTTATATCATCATAAAGATAATCGTGTTCATATAAACACTACAAATGAGGACTTTTCCCTCAATCCGCAGGTCTGAATGCTGACTCAGTGCAGCAGGTCTCTTGCCCTGCCTATTTCAACCATTAACCCTGCTGATAATCTGGAGAATTTAGGTGAACACAGCAGCACGGCGATGTGTCTAAATGTGTACGAAATCAAGTGACAAAAGACAAAGTCCGCCATTTTTCAATTCTCGTACTGCTCTCCCAACAAAAATGCTTGCTGCACACAAACAGCTTTGCTGTATCGGCCCTGACAGGATTGCGGGTAAAAACATGCAACAAACCCCGTGGATCATGGAAACAAATACATAAGACCATTCATGAACGGCTAAATACTGTGTGCCGGGGGTCCGTGGACGCGGTCTCACCCAGTCATCAACACAGGGTCTCACAGCTTGGCACTGGCCGGTCTGTGACTGTCTTGCCTTTGGAAAGCATGCGCAATGATGAATAATTAAGAAGCAGACTCTTCTCATAGGATAAGAAAACTCAGCTATTAATAATAATAAAAAAACAACACGTCATAACTTCACTTGCAGTTTTGCGCTATGTCACCGTTTTTGATCCCTCCCCAAAAATCATTTTAAACCCGGAAGATGCAATTATCTGACAAATTAGCTTACAAAAGCTCAAAATTATCCAGTTTTCCTCACAATTAAAGCTAACAGGTGCCAACATTGTCTTAACTGTTGGAAAATGGGAAAACTAGGGTTTGAAAGAAGCAACATGTGGCAGTAAACACCTCTTGCTCCTTATTGCACTGGGTTTATGATGGAGCCCAAAATGTAATTTACATTACATTTTTAAGTAACTCAAATATTATTGAACAATATTTGTATTTTTATTTTTGTGACTTAATTTGTGAAAGTAATGAGTTACTTTACTGAGAAAAGTAATATTATTACATAACTCGCGTTTCTTGTAATGAGTTACCCCTAACACTGCAGAACTTACAGCAGACTTCACTTGCACATCTTCATTTGTTCAGAAACCAAAGCCATTTTAGTTTACAATATCTAAATTAAAAGTTTAAGAAACAATGATAGTTTATTTATATAGTACAATTAACAACCCAAGTAGACCAATGTGCTTTACAAAAACTAAAAACCACAAACAAGAGTAAGCCATAAAAAATACAAAGAATAAAAGAAAAAAAAAACTTTTACCTGTTTGAAAGCCAGTCAAATCTGAAATAAAACCCAGTTCATTTGTTAAAAGCTTTGTAAAACAGGAGAGTTTTTAACTTAGATTACTATAGAAATACAATATGTGATGCCATCATGGATTGTCACTTTTTCCATTCAGCTGATTTTGACGGAGACCCATTAAATTTTTCCATCTCCACAAGGCAGGATCAACAGTAATAACAGCTCATAGTTTGCACTTCTGAATTCCTCTTTAAGCAAATAGATGTGAGATGGCAGAGGAGGGACGTGCCGCGCCATGCCGTCAGATGGCAAACGTACATGCGAGCAGACACGCACACATCCAGCGGCTTTGGCTTGCAGGGCGTGTATGTGTCAGCGAGAGCGTATTTACTTCCTCACTGATGTGGATTAGGTTTAGGTAGAGAAAGAAAGAGTGCTGGTGAGCATGTGACCGATTATAAAAGACAAAGAAGAGTCAGACTCAAGCAAAAGAAGAAGTGGATTTAAATGGCAAGAGCTAAAACAACCAGTAATGAAAGAAAAACAATTACATTTAGATGATTTTGAAGAAGACTTATTAGAATAAGACTGCTAACTAGTTAATAAGAACTACTGTAACTATGAACTGTGTTTTATTTTTAGTTATTGTATAATATGTTAAAATCATGAAAAGGTTTAACAAAAAGTTTTATAAGTCGATATTAATTCATGTCTATTGAACTAACATGAGCGTGCATTTGATTAAACATTGATATTTACAGTTAAGGGTAAAAAATGCTGTAAAAATAATTGTATTGTTAATTTTTTCTTAATTAATGCTTATTTACTTTTTTATATCATTGAATTATTGCGCATGTAATTTTATTAAAGAAAAAGTTAAGTAATCTACATTTTGATCATTATATGTCATTATTGAGCAAGGACATTTCCTTTTAAAATTCTGCTTAAAACTAATGATGATAGTTTATCATTAAATGTTTTATTTTTAGGTAATATTAATGTCAAACTATATATTGTATTTAAATCATGAAAAAGTTTGACCAAAACTTATTATATATTGATATTTTTGCTTGTTTCCCAGTGCTGGGTTGCAGCTGGAAGGGCATCCGCTGTGTAAAACATATGCTGGATAAGCTGGCGGTTCATTCTGCTTTGGCGACTCCTGATAAATAAAGGGACTAGGCCGAAGGAAAATGAATGACTCAAATTATCCATTAAACTAACATTTAACAACTAGCATTTTATTAATCATTGATAAGAAGGTTAATAAATGATGTAAAAATAAATGTAATGATAATTTTTAAAAGAATGTTAATTTATGCATTTATTAATGTTATTTATTTCACATGCTAGCTTATAATTAATCTGCATTTTGATCATTATATTGTCATTATTGTACAAGGAAATAACATCTTTTAACTTTGGTTTAAAACTAATGATTATTATTAGATTTTTGTGTTTATTTTATCATATGATTATATTTGTTAGTTGTGTGTGAAAATCCCAGTGGATCAGCAGTTTCTGAAATACTCAGACCAGCCCGTCTGGCACCAACAACCATGCCACAATCAAAGTCACTTAAATCACCTTACTTCCCCATTCTGTTGCTCGGCTTAAACTGCAGCAGAACGTTTTGACCATGTCTACATCTCTAAATGCATGAGTTTCTGCCTTGTGATTGGCTGCTTAGAAATTTGTGTTAATGAGCAGTTGAACTGGTGTACCTAATAAAGTGGCTGGTGAGTGAATGAGTATATATGAAGAAAATAAAAGGGCAGTGCGGTGGTGTAGAAGTTTGCTGTTTCAAACCCCGGCTCTGGCTGGGTCAGTTGGCATTTCTGTGTGAAGTTTGCATGTTCTCCCCGTGTTTGCATGGGTTTCCTCCGGGTGCTCCAGTATCCCCTACAAGTCCAAAGACATGTGCTATAGCTGAATTGGGTAAGCTAAATTATCTGTAGTGTATGTGTGTGAATGAGTGTTTACGGGTGTTCCCAGTGATAGGTTGCAGTTGGAAGTGCATCTGCTATGTAAAACATATGCTGGATAAGTTGGCGGTTCATTCCGCTGTGGCGACCCCAAATTAATAAAGGGACTAAACCAAGAAGAAAATCAATGAATGAAGAAAAAATGAAAAATCATAGATAACATTTGTCCAAAACAAATACATATTATTTGTGTGTGTGTGTGTGTGTGATATTTTGTATTGTAAACACACAGATCAGCCACGTAATCTATTGACTTTCTCTTATACTCTAAGTTAAAATTTGACCCAAAACATTCTTGCGCATTATTCATCAGCAGCCCGCATCTCTGCATGGTCCATCTTCTCTTTCATGCCAGCAGATTTAAGTCTGAAAGGCTGGTCTGTAGTTAGTCAGCAGGACCAGTAGGCCTGTAACAGAAGAAGAGTGATGTGATAGATGGCACACAAACGCTACACCTCAGCCTCACGCGCTTGTAAATCTAAACCAGTCTCATCCTGATTGCAAACACAAACACTCACATGCATCCAAACACCAACTTTCCACAGAAGGTCTCACTGTATGACTCAAATAGTAATATATGTCTCTTCCTGTATAACAACAGACTAATCTGCAGTCATAAACCCGACCTATATTTGTCTGATTTTCAAAACATGTCACAAAAGCATTCTGTTTACTAGTGGAATGGTAATAATAATCGTAATGAAAGCTTATAAATGCTCACCATTCGTTCTGCACTTGTCCAAAGTGTCCATTTAGTGTGGATTTTACTCTGTCAAACTGTTGTGATGAAAACGTTTATCCATTAGTGAATTGGACAGGGATTGTGAAATATGCACAAACCATATAGACTGGACGGGGAATTCAAATTCTCACTGGACTGAATGGGAATTATGGCTATTCTTTATGTTTGTTTAGTCTATGTGTGCTTTAAGAAAAACAGGTTGAACGGAGTCTCTGATGCTCGGTTGGTTTAAAAGCTCTCTGGCTAAACTCTGACCGACAGCCTGTTTTTATATTGTGCCCAGTTGCGGGAGTGGCAGAATGGTCGCATACGATTTCTTCATTAATTTTGCTGATTCGGTTTTATTTAAGTCATTAAAGGCCAAAAAGATTATCCTCCTTTGAATAGTATATGGCACTGATCAAATGACTGGGGGCGGTAAGATATACAGTTGTAGTTAGAGTTATTAGCCCTCCTGAATTATTAGAATAACTGATTTCTTTTATCTTTGCCATCATGACAGTACATAATTTTTACTAGATACTTTTCAAGGTACTAGTATACAGCTTAAAGGAACATTTCAAGGCTTAACTAGGTTAATTATGTTAAAGTTAGAGTAATTAGGCAAGTCATTGTATAACGATAGTCAGTAATATTGACCTTAAATTTAAAAAAAAAAAAAATTAAAAACCGCTTTCATTCTAGCCGAAATAAAAAAAATAGAAGAAAAATATAATAAGAAATACTGGAAAAAAATCCTTGCTCTGCTGTACATAATTTGGGAAATATTTTTAAAAAGTTATTAATTTGGTCTTCAACTATTTTTAAAGATTTTTTTGTTTGTTTGATTGATTGGTCACACTTTACAATAAGGTTCATTAGTTAATGTTAATTAAATCATTTATTAACATGAACAAACAATGAACAATACATTTACTGCTGTATTGTCTCATGTTAGTTAACGTTAGTAAATGAAAATACAATAGTTCATTGTTAGTTCATGTTAACTCATGGTGCATTAACTAATGTTAACAAGCATGGACTTGGATGTTAACAATGCATTAGTAAATGTTCAATAATGATTAATAAATGCTCTACATGTGTTGTTCATGATTAGTTCATGTTAGTAAATGCATTAACTAATGAACCTTATTGTAAAGTGTTACCCATTTATTTTGTTATAGTTTTTTATCATTTAAAATATAATAAAAAAATTAAAAATAGTGTTTTTTTATTATTTTACAATTATTGCTCTTGTGAATTTATTAGTGCTGGGCAAAGATTAGTCACGATTAATCACATCAAAATTAAAAGTTTGTTTTAATATACGATACAGTATGTGTGTGTATTATGTAAGGTATTGTTATTATGTATATGGAATACACACATTCTGAACAACAAAATAATACAATATAGTATATTTTTGCATACTTATGTAAACTTATTTACAATTTGTTATATATACATATATTTTGGATCTATATATAAATAAACATTTTCTCAAATACATGCATGCATGTGTGTATTTATCTACACATAATAAATATTCACACTACACACACATATATATTATGTCAAAACTAACTTTTATTTTGAATTAATTAAGATTAATCTTTGCCAGCACTATAGAATAAAATATAAATAATAAAATATATATATTTTTAATATCAGTTGTAATTATATATATATATATATATATATATATATATATATATATATATATATATATATATATATATATATATATATATATATATATTTATTTATATATACAGCAGTATGTAGAGAGAGTGTTGAAATCAGAATTATTAGCCCCCCTGAATTATTCGCCCCCTGATTATTTTTTTCCCCAATTTCTGTTTAACGAAGAGAAAAAATTTTCAACGCATTTCTAAACATAATATTTTTAATACCTCATCTCTAACAATTGATTTATTTTATATTTGCCATGTTGACAGTACATAACATTTTACAAGATATTTTTAAGACACTTCTATACAGCTTAAAGTGACTTTTAAAGGCTTAACTAATTAGGTTAACTAGGCAGGTTAGGGAAATTAGGCAAGTAATTGTATAACGATGGTTTGTTTTGTAGAAAATTGAAAAATATATAGCTTAAAGGGGCTAATAACATTGACCTTAAATGTTTTTTAAAAATTAAAAACTGCTTTAAGCTGAAATAAAACAAATAAGACTTTCTCGAGAAGAACAAATATTATCAGACATACTGTGAAAACTGCCTTGCTGAACAATATTTGAGAAATATTTTAAAAAGAAAAATTCTGTCTTCAACTGTATATAACATTTTCTCAAACACATGCATGCGTGTGTGTATTTATCTACACATAATAAACATTCACGCTACACACACATATATCATCTTAAAACAAACTTTTATTGGATGCGATTAATCTTTGCCAGCACTAGATTTTATAGAATAAAATGAAAAAAAGTAAAAAAAAATTAAATATCAGTTTTTAAGAATAGTAAATATATTAATAAGAATATATACATGCTTTATATTACATATTTTAGAAATGTCTTCTTACCAATCTTAACTCATTGTGTGTGTATGACCAAATATATGTTTATAATACATTTATACATATTTATTTAAATATTTAGCTTATTTTATCAGAAGTTTACATGTTTTTCGTATAAGATAAATTAGGGATTTGGAAATTTCCCCTTTTTTTGGTTCATTTGTGTGCAGCACTGTGTTTGTCGGTCTCTATATATCCTCACCTCTCTGCTTTCAGACACTATAAAAACTATTTACAACCTCATCAGCCAGCACAAATATACATCGTAAAAAAGCTACATTTCAAGATGGTGGCATCTACCTATTTAATGTCAGGTGAGATTAATCTTTTTAGTAGCTCAGCCAAGAAAAAGTTACAGCTCTCTACACACTACCCATTTTTATTGACTTTTTTAACCACAAATAAATCCAGTACCACCGCGTTTTACCACGAAATCTAAAGCAATCCACAGACACTCTGATGGTGCTCCATGGAGATGAAGTTTCAATCCAGAATGAAATGAATTAAATACAGAATTAAATGTTCAAGTTGGAGCCAAGAAAAATGGCACATTACCCAAACAAAATGGCTGTTTGTTGCAAAGAACGCCTGGGAAGATCTATTAAGAGCTGCATGTTTACAATAGTCCCCCTTCAATGCCCCTTTTAATTACTGTGAGATTAAATGCTGCCGGTAAACCCCTCTTAATCAATCAGTGTGCCCTCGGGGTCTTAAAAGATTGAAAATCATTGGATTACCAGTCTGAATAATGATCAACAATATATGGCATATTCATACTGAAGAAGCTCTTTGATGACAGACATCAGTTAACATTAGATAACTGTGTAGATAACATTAAGTTCTTAATAGACAAACACACAGGGCAGTTGATATACTGTAGTGAACCGTGATCACCTTCTGCTAGACAACTTGGACTGGCATTAACAATTCAGACCCTGTTTGCTCCAGACATGCATCAGCTTTTGTATTTCCTCCAAACGCTTTGTTGCTAGGCTGCTGTTTACACCAACACAAACTGAACATCCTCATTGGTCGGTTACCAAATGTCTGCTGTGACAGCTGTCAGCTGGTTATTAATATGAATTAATGAGGGTATGTTGAAATATTATTACTCGAGAGGAAGAAAAAAACTTAAATAGATTCAAAATTAAAATACTATAAAGACCTAAAAAGACAAAATGACTAATATTTAAACAGAAATATCAAAAATAAAAGCTAATAGACATTAAAATGCACCTATGATGAAAATAGGACAGATCTGTGCAGGTATAGTGTGTCCACAGTCATATGGGTGATATGAAGACAGTAAGTCTCTCTTTTTAAATTTTCTGATGTTAAAATCGGTAGGATTTAGATTTTGGAGTGCGGTTTCCCCACCCCGAATTAATTGAAAACTGCTTATTAACACGTCTTCGTAGTAACGCGTATAATCATATCAATAAGACAAGACAAAACAACAAACGCTTCCACTTAAATTTGTAAAACCTAAAGTTAACTTTATTCCTTCATGTTGTCCTTACACAAATTAAAAGTTTGAACCCAGTGTATTTTTAGCAGTGTAAATATAAAGTATAGAAATATATGTTTGTATTGTTAGATTTTTTTAAGACAAAAATGGTCAATTATTGTAAATATTTAATTGTCTTTTAATGGTGAAATTTAACTGTTTTTGCCATGAATATTTAGCCATTTTTGCTATGAATAATCATAAAAAAAATAATAATAAGCCTTTTATCCTATTGATAGTGCCACATTTTATGAATAGTTTAGAAATGTTAAAAATATTTTCTAAAGTTAACACAAAGCAACCAGCCACATATTTTATCAACCATTTAGAGCAGGGATTCTCAACCGGTGGGCCGCGTCCCACTAGTGGGCCTCAGCGGTCCTGCAGGTGGGCCGTGAGAGTAAAATTAACTCACCATATTATCCTATCATTTTTGGATTTAATTATGATCGAAGTAATACGCTTTCTCCTGTTCTCTGGTTGATTACTTCAATCTCTGAAAAATAGCAAAAATAGCCTCATGATCGCATCTGCAACTACACATAAACCTTTTCATTCACAAACTATGCGTGAAATGAAAGTGAAAGTATCTCTTTGTGTATTTTTGCGTGAACGAAGTAATACGCTTTCTCCTGTTCTCTGGTTGATTACTTCAATCTCTGAAAAATAGCAAAAATAGCCTCATGATCGCATCTGCAACTACACATAAACCTTTTCATTCACAAACTATGCGTGAAATGAAAGTGAAAGTATCTCTTTGTGTATTTTTGCGTGAACTATTTAATATATCCGCATAGTTGTTCAAATTAATGTCTTGTTAGTGTTTTATAACAGACGCACGCCCATACAGGAGGATCTAGCGAGGCTCAATTGTGTTTCTGCCATAGAATGTAAAATAAACTTGGACATGAGCTTCAGACGTGCTTGAGCGGAGCTGTTCACTGTTCCTGATATCTCTCAATAATATCCAGCTGCAAATTCAACCGCTATCACATTGACACATTTCAACAGATTTAGGATGTTTTCCTGTATTTGACAATTGTCTGTTTATTTTTGAGTATATTTAATAGTAGATATTCAGTCATCAGTAAATAAATAAATAAAATTGTACCTAATATAGTTTTAGTTTTATATATAAATAAATTGAAATATTTTTTTTTATAAATGTTGATAATAGAAATTAATAGAAAGCACAACAAATGCATATAATATAATATAATATAATATAATATAATATAATATAATATAATATAATATAATATAATATAATATAATATTTGTTAATAAATAAAGGTTTAAATGAGCATTTCATTCAAACAGTTTAGAGAAAATGACAGACAGGTGGGCCTTCAAAAATTTATCAGAGAAAGAAGTGGACCCTGCAGTGACAAAAGTTGAGAACCCCTGATTTAGAGAATAAAATCCTGGCCATTTTACACCATTTTTTCAGAAAGAAATAAGTAATCTGGAACAAAATAACACCAATTAAATAAATGTGTTGTTTTAGCTAATGTATTTACTAACATGAACTACAGTACGTATAAACGATACTTGTACAGCATTTATTAATCATAGTTCAACATTTACTAATGCATTATTAAAATCCAAATACATGCTTGACCGTGAGTTAACATTAACTAAAAATGAGCAACTGTATTTTCAATAACTAACATTTACTAACATGAACAAATAGTATAATGTAATGTTTATTGTTCGTTCACATTAGTAAATGCAACTAATGCAACCTTATTATAAAGTGTTATCAATGTCTTTAAGCATATCATTTACTTGCTAATATATCTCTTTTGATGTTTTTTCTTTCAGAAATCTGATTAGTTGAACTTTCAAAGACTCATTCTTCCTCAGAAGGGTTCATTGCATCCAGGTAACTTGTAATCCATATGTTTTCCGGCATTGCATTGATAAAACTGGTGCATCATGCAGGTGTGTGGTCTGAGTCCGACTTAGGTCATCCTATTACGATCAAATGTATTGAGTAAATAGGCAAGACAGTCACTCACAGTCTATACAGCTGTAAAGACACATACTGTAGACAGTCATTAAGTATTGCATCAGCCAGACATTTCCAGCTGATAGCAGGACAGAAGGTTAGTCGCTGTTAAGCCTGCGTTATCTTTCATTTCACAAAGGAAGTGGCAAGGTAGTAAAACAATCAGACCATATTTTTATATTGAAAACAAGCAATCCAGAGTCTATTTAGATTACCAGTCAACATAAAAAAATAGTGCACCTTGTTTTGAGAAGAGTTGCCAACAGTTTGAGAAGGATTTCATTAAACCAGCGAAAAGCCTTTGAAAGCGCTTTTACTGTTATGTCAGTTTTTGCACAATATTGACCTAATTAAGGGTTTGTGGGAAATCGTGCGTTTACGAAAAGAATAACTTCATATATGGACTTTTAAAGAAACAAGTCCAACAAATCCTGATAACTAGCATGCAGAAATTGCTGGCCAACTTACTGGCTGTCAAAAAAAAGTTCCAGTGTTTGTTTTGGAATCAGTTTGGGATTGGTTGAGATCGGAGGCATGCTGGTGTTAGGTAACATAACAATAGATAATGGCAAAATGCCAGCAGAACCTCAAGAGTCTCATGCTAGGTTTAATAAATGGAGATAGGAATGGGCGCAATGCATTAAAGAATTCACTCAGACAGATGCACTATTATATACAACATCTGCTGGTTAAATTGTGAACATTTTGAAAAGAGTTTTATTCATGTAGCCAGTGTCCTTGCAGATTTATATTGTGATCTTTAAAACTCTGCACAATGATTCTTATTATTTAAGAATTTATCACTCATTGTTTTTTCCAGTTTGCATGTAGCTGATAGAGGAATTTTTGTTGCAAATGTAAGATGTTGTTTATTTTCACTCATGTTTTGGTGAGAGATTTTAAGCATTGGTTAATACATATTTTGAATGTGCTTTCACAGTGATTAGCACTGACATTCTTGTAGTCTTGTCGCCTATCCAAGTTTTAGGAACAGCAATTAATAATGTGACTTCTAGTAGATCATTTGGTATAAGAAGTGGTTTATTTGAAAGGCAAAGGCCTCTAGATTACAATTTTACCAAAATAAAATGTGATCATGTCTTGATTTTTATTGTTTAATTAGGACAGTAAGGTCTGACTTTGCTTAACACTTAACAGAACAGTATAAAATCAAAAGTCATGGTGCTGTGTAAAAATAATTAATATTGCGTATGACTCCATGAGCTTGGAGGACTGCATCCATACATCTCAATGTAATTTTTGCAAAATATTTGCAATGACTCAAATAACTTATTTATAAAGTCATCTGGAATGGAAAAGAAAGCGTTCTTGCAGAGTTCATCAAGATTTTTTTATCTTACCTCAGACATCCTCAATAATGTTCATGTCTGGTCACTGGGTTGACCAATCCTGGAGCGCCTTGACCTTCTTTGCTTTCAGGAACTTTGATGTGGAGGCTGAAGTATGAGAAGGAGCGCTGTCCTGCTGAAGAGTTTGCCCTCTCCTGTGGTTTGTAATGTAATGGGCAGCACAAATGTCTTGATACCTCAGGCTGTTGATGTTGCCATCCACTCTGCAGATCTCTTGCACACCCCCATACTAAATGTAACCCCAAACCATGATTTTTCCTTCACCAAACTTGACTGATTTCTGTGAGAATCTTGGGTCCATGCGGGTTCTAATAGGTTTTCTAGAGTATTTGTGATGATTGGGATGCAGTTCAACAGATGATACATCTGAAAAATCCACCTTCTGCCACTTTTTCAAATTATCAACTAGAAGTCATTATTTGTTGCTCTTACATCTGGCATAGACAACAAGACCTTTGTCAAGTAATGTACTGTATATGGTCATAGTTAACATGTAGAATGAAGACTGTGTGGATTAGTTCATTAATAAAGTTGGCAATGTAAAGCTTGTACACATTTAAATAAAAGGAACAGATCAAAATTGGACACAAACAGCACTTTGTTAAAATGATACTTCTTCAAAATCCTCAACACTGATCTGATTATGTAATGTACAACTTTGCACATTTCAAGTAAATACTCCTAAATCCTCTGTGCAAGCTGTAAAAACAAGTGCAATAGGCTTAGAGGTCGAACATCGACCCTTGTGACCCGAATTGAAAATTAGCAACTTTTTGCTGACCTGGCGTACATGTAAGTAAAATCTTTATCGATGCATTTGTTTTTAGATATAAATATGCATTTTATTCATCATGTGTAAAAACTTTTGGGAACACTTTAGTTTAGGTCACAATTCGTGATATTAACAAACTATTAACAAATACTACTAGTAGACTACTAATTAGCTGTTTATTAATAGTTAGAAAGGTAGAAGTTGGGTTTAGGTTTTAGGTATGCAGAATAAGATAATACTTTATAACACTAATTAAAATATCGTAATAATTGGCAGGTAATAAGCCAGTAGTTTATAGCACCAATTTTGACCTACACTAAAGTATTACCACTTTTTTTGCATGATAGTAATTATTTGATAAATGTTACAATTTTTCTAAAGACCAAAAAGGGAACTATGCGAAAACTTTAATTTTCCATTACTATGTATGTGTAATTAACCGTATATAGTTCAACCATACAAATAAAATAAATGGCAAAATAATTAAATTAATTAATAAAAAAATGATGTCTATGGATCAACAATTGGTCAATTTTTTTTGCAGACTACACTAGTTATAAAGCAATGTACATTCACATGAACTAAATCATTAAAATAAAATTATACACATTATATATAATAATTTAATTCCCAATAGTTGAGAGAACCTTTTAAAATGTCATCTCAAACTTACTAGACAAATAAAATTGATGAACAGACTAACTTCAGTAATATTGTTAGTTCAAAATTTTGTTATTAATTACTCACCTTAATCTTGTTCCAATATAAATTAAGAGATTTTAAGTGAAATCTAATAGCTCCCTCATGTTCCTCTGGGAATATTATCGAGCCACGGAAATCCTTTTGTGTGCGCATAAAGCAAAATAACGAATTTGTTCAATAGTTTCTTCTCAATGTCAGTATAGGGCGCACATTAATGTGTCGTGATTGGCTGCATCTCTGACGTCTTACCTCGAATATGTCTGTGCTTTATTTCAAACAGATAACTCGCATATATATTCTGTGGGTTTTGGGCATAGGCTGGTATAAGTTTGTGATGATATATTAACCTTAGTTAAAAAAATATCACAATTTCACAGTATCGCGGTAAAGCTTCCCATTTAACACACTATCATTTATTTTACGAAACATTTATAATATTTTAGAGCAGTAAACATGTCAGGCTAAATTATTTAAATAAATCGTTGACTACTGCTGTCTTTATTAGTTTTAAAACACTGATTTTTTTACAACTTGAAAGGGCATCTTTGGATAGCTTTCTTTTCTTTAGATATAAAGTAAGCCACTGCACTCTTTAGGTCAGGGATGTCCACACTCACTCCGTGAGGGCCGGTGTCCAGGAGAGTTTAGCTCCAACCCTAATCAAACACACCTGAACAAGCTAATCAAGCTCTTATAGGTATAATAGAAACGTCCAGGCAGGTGTGTTGAAGCAAGTTGGAGCTAAGATCAGCAGAACACCGGCCCTCCAGGTGCAACTTTGAACACCCCTGCTTCAGGTCCAGAGCCTGCTTGGATGTTAATGTGTAAGTTATTTATTTTAAGATGATTAAAGAATCAGGGACCAGTAGTTTTTGATGTGGAGGGTCATTTTCTGCTAGAGATACTGCTGCCCCAAAAACTAAATAAAATGTTAGTCAAAACACGTAAAAAAAAAAAAAAAAAACTTGCATATACTGTAGAAATGGTATAACAAAATTTTAACGCTTTTAGAACATTGACTTTCCCAAACCACGGTAAACCAGTTATACACCACTGCACAGTGCTTATGAACGCTCTCTGATTAGAAGAAACTGTTGAATAAAATTTTTATTTTTGTTTTATGTGCACAGAAAAGGATTCTCGTAGCTTGATAATTTTCCTGTTGAACTAATAGAATAAAAAATATATGTTTGCCACACTTATTTAAAATGAGCTGAAATAAAATTCTTGAGGTATTTTGTTTTGACAACTTGATTGTTTAATGTCCAATCCACATTTGTAAAAACTAATAAAATAACCTAATTCCTGTATGTTGTCCCAACAAAAATCGATTGTGTAGAACCCAGCATTTTTATTTATGGAGGATGAGAGAGCTTTTAGATTTCATCTAAAACACCTTAACTTTTATGTACTGAAGATGGACAAAGGTCTCAGGCCTTTGGAACCACACAAGGGTGAGTAATTAAAAACGCCATTTTCTTTTTTGGGTGGGCTAACCCTTTTATTTAATTTATTTTATTAAAACTTTCCTTCAGTCATTTAGTTTCCTTCAGCTTACTCCCTTATTGATCAGCGGAATGAACCGCCAACTATTCCATCATATCTGTTACACAGCGGATGCCCTTGCAACACCCATACCATCTTGCATTCACAGACACACACTCATACACTAGAGTCAATTTCTGTTCATCCAATTCACTTAGAGTGCATGGGGAAAACATTGTTAGGAAACCCATGCGAACATGGGGAGAACATGCAAACTCCACACAGGAACGCCAACTGACCCAGCCAGGACTCAAACCAGCAACCTTCTTTCTATGAGGTGACAGTGCTAACCACTGAGCCACCGTGCCACCCTGTTACATTCCTGGGGGTGTTGCTCTGTTGTTCCCTCCTCCCCTTTCTGTTTCTATTTGCTGTCTCCTGTACTTCTAAAATCTAGGTGTTCCGATTGGTTGGCAGAGTTCTCCCTCCCTCCCTCCTTAAACTTTCGAAACCTTTCTATTTGTATTTGACAGTGGTGTCGTGTGAAAGGGCGCTGATTTCTAAAGTCTTCATAAATGTGCTGAAGTGCATTAAACAATGCCTTGCAGTGGCCGTATTAATAATAAACCCATGAGACATGCCATGCTTTCTCCAGCTGGTTTAAATAGAGGCAGTGACTCAGCAGGGCCTAAACTGGCAGAGAGGGCATTGGGTGTTTCGGTGCTTGTCACTTCTGCAAGCAGTGTATCAGATTTCACAGCTATGAAAGCCCTGGCCTCAACTGCTCTGGTGCTAAAATGTCATAGGTAGAGTGAAGTTTGGATTACCGGGACGAACGTGCAGATGCGAGGCTAAAGCATGTGCTGGCCGGGACTCTGTCTGGATTGGCTCCCGGTGACTCAAATGACACAGAGGCATAGTGACCAGGCTGTTCATCTATCTTGTTAAAAGCAGCCAAGGGGTGTTGGCTGATTGGGCATCAGTTCGGACAGCTAAAATATATAGACAGAAGGTCAGTCTGTAGCCTTGACCTGACAAATTTTCTAGCACGATGCTGTGCTAATTCAGACATACGACCTTTTTGTTTCAGCTATGCATTGTTTTTGATCTAAATAAGGCTGCAGCTCAAATCTCTACTATTGTATATGCACATATTACTTGTATAAAGAAATGTTATACCTGAATTCTCCCTCTAATTCCTCTTTTTTTAAAGAGGAGAAAAAGTGCTTAAATACTTCACTGTGAAAAATTATATAACAAGAAGTCTTGACAACAAATGCTTTTGTTATTTTGACTGAATTTAATAGGATTTGAACTAATTGTTTTTAGTTGTACAAATTTTACCGTAATCTTTTTAGTAGTCAGTTTGGCTGATTTAAGTAAAAATTCCAACAAATTTCAACTAAAATAAATAAGGCAAGAAGAATTTTGTTTAGGTGTTTGGTTAGAAGTGATTCAAAATGAGGTGAAAAGTTCCCAGACTCTCTAATCTACAAATAAATCAACCTGTAAGTATTATTCTTGAAAGAACTTGTTTTTAGGGATGGGCATTGCCACTTACGGTTAGAGGTGAAGTACAAACCGATATTGGGAAAAATGTTCTGTGAAAATATTGTTTTTTTTATAAAGTGCAGAGAACTTTTTTAAAAGGTTTATTAAATTTGTTTTTCACGTTACACATAGCAAACAAAAAAAAAACACCCCTTTCCCAGAACACCAGACTTAGGAACAATACATAATCAAATGTCCATGCAGAAAATAAAAAATGTAAATATGACACAAGTTCCTTTTTTCTCACATTGTCATATGTTGTGCGTCCATTTCCATCACAAGAGTTACAAAAGACTGCGAGACCTTACAAAATGTTTCAACAGACCTTTTGATAGAATGCCTTATTTTCTCCAACTAAAGACGAGACATCACTTCTCTTATCCAGTGACTATGTGTTGGTGGAATTTGGTCTTTCCATTAAAACAATATCAGTCTTTTAGTGCAGAGAACTTTTGATGATCATCATGTTGCTTTTGCATTATTTTGGCATTTCATAGTCACAGTATATTTACTCTTTCAAATTAAGAAAGAAAAAATGTCACAAAAAAAGATTTTAAAAAAATTCAAGTAGAGAGGGAGTTAAGAGTTCTTTCATGCATGGCTTTCTAAAAAACATGTAATTTTATCCATTTATTTACAAAACTGGTGATTTTGGGGTTTAAGAATGCACATTTTGCAAGTGGCAGTTTTTCAAATGTTTAGTCTATGCTCATGTGTGAGAGCTTGAAAACCAAAACAGCAGTGATGGATTAATAGACTCTTTTTGCACAGATGCTTAGAGTTTCTTCAGAAAATGACATTGGGATCTACTGGCCTTGTATATGAAATACCAACACAATCTTACAACAATTCGTAACTTTTTGATTTACTGGCTAAATCGTATGAATTCGTACAATCTCGTTCATTTTGTACATTTGATTTGCTTATTCTCCAATGACGGTTGAGTTTAGGGGTGGGGTTGGGTGCCACGCCTCCTTTTTAAAATTGTACATTTTCGTAAGATTGAACTCGTATGAATTATCCACTAAACTGACAAAATGTTAAATATTTACTGTATGTTTCTTTGTGAGATCAGGTTGGAAATGCAGTGATTTAGTATTTTTGGTAGATCCATTTAAACAACTAAAACCTTGTAATTTTTTTCATAAAAATTGAAACGGTTTTCTTTGTGTTTTTTATTTTATATTTTCTGTGTATCAGGCTTGTGTAAACAAACTCTAATTATAAAAATTTGTTTAACTGTTCAGTTTAAAATCTTAATTATTTTTTTATTCTTTGTGGTTTCAAACAACATTAAATGTTGTGCAAAACCCAGACTAATTTATGGACCTGTCTGATACTGTACGCTAAATGGTTCCACAATCTGATATATCATGGATTTTCTTTTTTATATTATCTCTGTAAAGCTGCTTTGACACAATCTACATGGTAAAAGAGCTATAGAAATAACAATACAAAAACCTTACGTTTCAAAGACATTTGAGGGTGAGTCAAATGTACTGAAATGTTTTAGGCGAACTTCCTTTCTGATTATGAAGTGACTGCAAGTTTAGCACTTTCTTTCTAACACTTACTTGACTTTGTAATTTAATAGTAATTTAGCAATTTACTTAGTAATATGTTTTGCCTAGTAAAACTGGATTGCTATCTAAAACTGCTTATTTGCTTTTCTGGCCTTCTTAAGAGTAATTGGTGCCAAAAGGTCATTTTTTTTGTTGGAAACGTCTTGAATGCATCATTAAAATATTACACCTTTTTCTAAAGTAATAAAGATGTTTGTTGATTTTTTGTCTTCTTGATTCTTCCAGCATGGTGGCTCAGTGGTTAGCTTCACAGCAAGAAGGTTGCTGGTTAGAGTCCCGGCTGGGCCAGTTGGCATTTCTGTGTGGAGTTTGCATGTTCTCCCCATATTTGTGCAAGTTTCCTCTGCTTGCTCCTTCATAGTCCAAAGATATGCTTGCGCTATAAGTGAGTTGGATGAATAAAGTGCCTATAGTGTCTGAGTGTGTGTGAATGTGAGAGTATATGTGTTTTCCAGTACTGGGTTGCACCTGGAAGGGCATTCGCTGAGTAAAACATATGCCGGAATAGTTGGCAGTTCATTCCGCTGTGGTGATCCTTAATAAATAAGGGAAGAAGCTGAAGGAAATTGAATAAATAAATAATTCTTCCGATTTAACTAAAACACTAAATGTCTTCTTGAGGAGTGAGAAGAGCCTTTTGACACTGTTTCCTAGTAAAACATCCTCTTTTTAAGACCTGAACCCAGGCCAAATTTGGGCCCAAGGGGTTCCCATAATCGCATATTCCAGCACAGTTGAAGGAAAACCACCCGCTTAGGTGCTAGCTGTGATTATTTGTCTGCTGTATCTCAATGTTGTAAGATGCATACTGTACTATTGTCTGGTTTCCGTATTCAGAGGTCAATTTTCACAACTGCTGACTACCTGCGACTTACTGAAAACTCCCTAGTGTAGAGTCATCATCACAGACCTACGGTAATGTGTCTGCTGTGAAAACATTTCAGTTTTATGTTAAATTTATTTATCCTTCCAAAATAACATCTCTAGTTTGGTTTATATTAAACACTAGGCCTAAAAAATGCATTTGTTTATATAAAGCTCTCTCTATCCAGCCCTGTAGATCTGCAAAGGAACATTTAGTTGTCAGTTGATCCTCAGGTCATGTTTATTATCTAAAATATGAAGTTATATCATCGCCACGTGCAGCTTTTGTGTTTTGAAAACAGTCTGAGATTTCCATGCCCGGTGTTTACCAAGGAGAATTAACTCTGAGGATGTCGTACAGTTGATTACTATTGTTCACTCGCAAAAGTACGCATACAGTAATAAAATCTGCAGAAATACACAGTAACCTGAAATTAACCCGAGCAGATGGTTGCTGGTTAGTGATGTAGATGTGCACTATGGAATGAGTGTAGATGCCGGCTAAGCACATTAGTCCAACAAAAGCACACATTAGTTTGCAACCTACGTGCAGGAGACCACAAAGCCTGCCAAGAGAGTGTAGGGCTACTTCTTGTGGCTTTGACAGATTGACCAAGCAGTATTTATGAATGAGGCCGACACACCACTGCAGGCTATGCCTATAGGGGTTAATCCAAACAGCAACAGATTTAAGGAGCAAATTCTATTAAGATAAAGACAAATAATATAACTCAAGTGAAAAAAAAACATAATTAGTGAACTTAAATTGTTAAGAACAATACAAGTGCATGTTGCATTTTTTAAATAGTTTATATATACAATTTTTAATTACTATTATAATTTACGTTAAGTTGCATACAGTCGTATTCTGTGTGTGTGTACAGTGTGTATATGTGTGTAAATATATGTATATATACTCTATATATACACTATTAGACATATTATTGTATTTTCACAGTAACTGCACTGTTGTGGCAGTGCTGTTGCCTGCAATTTTGCTGTAACTTACCTGTAAATGTGTTTTACAGTAGTATGACCCTACCACAACCTCATTACGGTAAACTACCTTCAGCTTACAGTTAAATAGCCTTACTCACAACTTCTTTTTATTGTAAGATTCCTTTTACCACATTTAAATTGTACAGTATGAAGTTTTACTCTACTTTTACTGTAATTTATTCACATTTAGGTACTACAAAACCTTTTTTTTTAGCATTTACTATTGAATTAAATGAATTCCAAACAAATGACAAGATCATGTACAGAGTATTTTTATTATTCAATGTTATTCATTTTAAATGGTTTACCAAAAATATTTTAATTTATCAATCTATTTTAAATACATTTTGTGATACAAGATGATAATCTTTTCTCTACACATTTCTGAAGAGATCAAATTATGTAGCCAGAGCGATGTGTGGCTGCATTTAATCTTTAAAATGAAAGCTATGGGGTGGTATGATGCCCCCGATGGCTTCTGTTTCTTTTCGTGCTAACAGCTGACCACTTAACTCCGTGTGGACGGCTTTTCCAATGTAACCAGTTTGCCCACTATCGGTTAACACTATTGGTTGGGTTTAGGGAAGGGGGTGATTGGGTTGGTCGGTCAGACGGTCAGTCAGTCTGTCAGTCAGTCGACAGCGGCCTCTAGTGGATTTACACAAGAAAAACAGGCGTGAATGGCACTCGCGAGAGAAATTTGAGATCTGAAAAAGGGTACACAGCCATCTCTGGCATATTCGCAAAAAGAAAAACTGCAAAAAACATACCCCCTGTGTGTTAGTATGCCCCAAATATTAGTATGTAAAATGTTTCAGCATACCAAAAAGGTTTTAGTATGGTTTGTGTTTATGCAAGTGGGACAAGGGTGGTGCTAATCGACAAGAGAAAGCACAAATATTGGTCCATATACTAATCAATCAATACAGCTGTTTATTGTTGGTACACAAAGCTGATATCATTTATCACAATAATAGTCAATAATCTTAAATCATACCCATGAACATCATTAATCGAAATACAACAAAACTGCATAAAGGCTTAAAATGTGAATTAAACATTAGTAATAAGGACTGCCTGAATCAAAGTCAGATAATAAAGCCCAAGCAGTTTGATATAAGTATATACAACCCCAGAGACATGCCATCATTTTCCTCTTCAAAGACTGGGGAGCCCGTTGCAGTCACATTGGAAAACCAACATGTGTGTCCGAGAATGATGGGCGATGTGCACTTATCCCATGGCTGAGCTTCCAATGTTTCAGCAAGAAATCCTCACCTTTATAGTCAAAATTTGGATGCTGGCCAAAGTAAAAAAAATAGGCCAAAGATTGGCCTATTAGGTAAGAAAGTAGATTGAGTTGATCAGGCCCACCTTCTCTCTCAGCTAGGTGCTCATTATTTCTGAAGCACATATTTGAGGTTTGTAGTGTCAGCATGATTATCTAGATTCTATATTCTACCTCCTGAAATTTGGAGAAAGTTAACCTTAAGGTCTGGAGACCCTTCTCTGGTTATTTGGTCAGGCTTAAGCAACCCAGGCTCATTCTGATACCGTAGTCCCGTGGATGTTTCTGGAGACTGCTAAATACGTCCCGGGAGGTATGTATTTTTGCAGTTTTTGTTTTCATGAATCCACAAGAGGCCACTGTGTGCGCTATTTTGCATCTCAAATGTCTCTCACGAGTGCCGTTTGCGCCTGCACTGTTCTCGTGTAAACCCACCAGAGGCCGCTGTTGAACAACTGTCTGTCTGACTGGCTGAATGATTGACTGGGCGACCGGCCAATCAACTGACCCACCCTCCTCCTTCCCTGAACGCAACCAATTTATGGATTGACCCAGCCACCTGCTTACTTCCCTAAACCCAACCAAAAATGTACAAAAGCCGTCCAGAAAAAGAAAAACCCTCGTCTGATTTTTACCACGTTTTCAAATTTTACCACATTCTCACCATTGTTATAAACTTGTTCACTTTACTTTTTGGATTCTGTTTTTGTCTGATTTCTGGAACAGCTCTTCCCCGGACTCGAACCCGGTCGTTGTTACCGTGGTCAGCTCCTCTCTGCTTCTCAAGTACACAACGAGCTAACTGGACAAACTGGTTTCGGCGGGAAAGCCCTCAACACGGAGGTAAGCAGTCAGCCATTGATCGTGAAAAGGAACGGCGTCACACCGGCCCATTGTGTTCGCTTAAAAAATTCAATTCAGCCATACGTACCTCCGGCTACATAATTTGCAGTCTCCAGAAACGTCCGTGGGACATTTTTAGAATGAGCATGGATTGTGCTTAAGGGTCAATATTTTACCTCCTGAAATTTGGAGAAAGGTATGAACTTAGTGTGCTTTCACACCTGTGAATCGATTCAGTTGTTCTGAAACAGGGATTACAATTGTTACATTATTCCTCTTTGTTCTTGAAGCGGTTCGCTTTCATACTGCTAAGTTTCTAATCGGACCAAAAGAGCTAAAACAAGTCACGTAGGAGTAAACTCTCCCCACATTGGTCAGAGTGTCAGGGTTTATTTTGCAGAGTCTCGCTCAGGCTCAGCTGTCAGAAGAGGTGGTGTTTGACAAGGTGCGCGCAACGTGTCTGAAGAGTGAGGAGAGATGCGTTGGGGAGGGGTGAGAAGGGTACGCGACCTAGCCTATTTGAGGACCAGGAGGGAGACGCGAGATTACCAGAATATTATCAATATTCAAAACATTCAAAAACACAGTGATATAACCACGCTCGGATCGTATTGGTTTCTCACTGCAATCGATTCGCACCAGAGTTCGTTTCAATCGAGCCGAGACCACCTCATTCAAACGATCTCGGAGCGTTTGATTTGGTGCGGATCCGAGAGCGATTGGTGGTTTCACATTTGCCAAACGAACCGCACTAACTGTGCAAACGAGACAGGTTCTGAAACAAAAGTGTAGGTGTGAAAGCACCCTTAACCTAAAGGTCATGAGACCCTTCTCTGGTCATTTGATTGTTCGTTGAGTGCAACAGGAGAAAAACAAAAAAGAACCTATTTGTTACACTCCTGGAACATATTTCGCTCTCTCCAGAAATGTATAACCAGGGGTCATATCCATAATGAGCCTGGGTTGACAGTAGCAGTAATTATACCAATACGGCAGACTCCTAATATGCAGAAAGTTACTGTAAAAGCTTTAAAATTACTCACAATACAGTACATATTAAAGTAGTGGACTGTACAGAATGTATGTGGTACTTTACTGGGCATTTTTGCAGTAAAGAAGTGTAAAATTGCAGCCAAGTCTAACAGCGTATTTCTAAGATCGCAAAATTATTATTGCAGTGGTTATAATAATTTTAAACTTACAGTAATTCCATAACAGACTACAGGATCTTGCATAATAGACTATATTTTCATCATAAATATTTTAATATCAGCCTTTTCCTGCATTGTATTGTTTGAATGCTTGATTCACTTCATTGCCATTCTTTTGAAGGTTTGAGGTGACGAACATCCTGGAACCATCATGCTCATTTTATTATTTTCTTTGCTGTCTCACAGGTTCAGAACAATCCATCACTGATTGTTCAGAAACGTCTGTATTTGTTTTTCTTAGAATATCAAACGAATTTAACAATGAGACAAAAGGTGCACACTTTAGCTTGTGTCAGTTTTTTTCTACTCTTATTTGTGCATGGTTTTGAATATTGTGCCAATGCATAGCGGTTTCCTCTTGTTTGCAGGTTGATTATTTTTCTTGTGCGATAAGCAGATACTTCCCCACCAACTCAAACAAAACCTCTATGTTGTAATGAGTTGTTACGTATTACCCCCTTCTCATCTCTCCTTTTCCCACGACCCAACAGGAATTGTCTGTAGGAGTGAGACACAATTGCTCTTTGAGCTCGTCTACAAACACTTGTTCAGTTTGATTCCAGATCTGTCGGTTTGATCACTGACATGGTAGAGGGCCTGAGTGGGCACTGAAACTGCAGTTATGGATGCCCGTTTAGTTTCTTGGCAGGATATGATGCATTGGCATAAATGATTCTGCCACATGAACACGTTACAATGCATCTGGTCAATTAGATCAGTAGAGAAGCGAGTTTAATCTGTCTATTATTTACACTTTCAACCGCTTTCTTGATTTCTTTGAGGGGGATCAATGAGTGTTTGGGCTCTCAAATTATTATGCAATATGATAAAAGACTGATAATTGGATGAACTAAAAATGCATCTTAATACGAGATAATAACCAAAATTATACCTTAGGTTTTATGGATATGTTTGTAGGATTAGCCAAAAATACATTGCATTGAGTCAAAATTATTGATTTTGCCAAAAAATACTAGTAAAGTTTATGACGACATTTTGTATTTGTTTTTTACTGTAAATGCTGTATATCAATACTCAATTTTTCCAGGCCCACATGGAATCTGCACGCACAGAATTCTGCAGATTTCCGCAAATTTTTACCCCGTGATTAATTCTGTTTATTTTCTTATGTAAATGTGCGTAAATCTATATTCATTCAGTTTTTAAAATAATTTCTAAATTATAAATTAAAATAAATTATTGACTAACATGAAAATGTTCATATAATTTATTTACAACACAGTTAGTGAAGTCCTATTTTCTGTCTTTTAGTAGATATATAGAAGACTTGATTTCTTTACCAAATAAAGTGGATCTAATTGGATTTGCATTGTAAACATTAAATAAAAGTTAAACATGTATTTACTTTGTAGTTCATATATTAAGGTTTTAGTTATGATACTCCCAAAATTATTCTACATAAATCCACAGATTTTTAACAAAATTCTGCGCAGAAATAGCAAAAAATGTTTGCAGATTTCGTCTGGCCCGACTAATAACTTAGTTTGGACAACTTCATTTCTTAATGTGGCGATTTCTCTTAACGTTTACATTTTTGGATCACTTAGATTTAACACTTTCAAAGTTGTATTTCTGCCAAACTGGGACTCGAACCAGCAGTCTTCTTGCTGTGAGCTGACAGTGCTAACCACTGAGCCAGCGAGTCACACATTTTGAAATTTTTTTACTGTAAATACTGTATATCTGAACTTAATTTTTGACTGCTAATATGCACTGACAACAAATTTATTCCGAAATTTATCAATTTCATGATTTTTCTTGATATAATTTTTTTTAATGATGTAACCCTTGATATAACCCTTGACTGATTTTGTGATCTACACTATAAGAAATATACATAAATTTGCAGTTTTCTATCAGTTATTTTGTGATTTTTTTTTTCTTGTTTCTTTGTTTATTTATGGTTTTGAATTGCATTATGGCTCCTTGATCTTTCTTCCATCAACTTTTAAAGTCTGAAAAAGTAAATTTTATTTCCATTTTTAAAGTGATAAAATGTCTAGGTTGGTGTTGTATAATATTTCAAAATGTTAATAAAAGTCACTTTGTTTAACTGTTGAATTTTCTACATCAAAAGTTGACAAAGCAGAGATGAAGGTCCCATAATGCAATTCACAACCGTAAATAAACAGAAAACACTTGTGAATCACAAATACAGAAACACAATTGGTCAAAAGGGGAATATAGCTCAAATCATATGCTCAATACACATGTATTTAACACTGAATACTTATGACTGGGTCAACAAATGCACATCCTAATAATAATAATAAAATAGCAGGTAGGCTATAACATAATAGTGAGGTGTATAAGCAGACCTTTAGACTCAAATATTTATTATTCATTCATTCATTCATTTTCCTTCGGCTTAGTCCCTTTACCCATCTGGGGTCACCACAGCGGAATGAACCATCAATTTATTCAGCATGTGTTTAACACAGCAGATGCCCTTCCAGCTGCAACCCAGTACTGGGAAACATCCATACACACTCATTTAAACACATACACACATAACGACTAATTTAATTTATTCAATTCCCCTTTAGCGCATGTCTTTGGATTGTGGGGGATGCCGGAGCACCCAGAAGAAACCCACACGAACACAGGGAGAACATGCAATCTCCACACAGAAATGCCAACTGACCCAGCCTGGACTCGAACCAGCGACCTTCTTGCTGTGAGGCAACAGTGCTAACCACTGAGCCTGCGTGTCACTCCTAATATATTAAATCTTCGAACATTTTTTTAAACATACACTTAATACATTGAGTGTATGCTATTACAAAAATATGGCTGCACGTCAAAGTTGATTTATAACTAAATATTAGTGTGTTTCTTCTCTCTGATTCAGACATTTCTGTCTCCTGATTGTTTTCATTAGATTTCAAAGCAATACGACATGAAAGCTTTGCTTCTATTTTGATTACAAACAGTTTGTTTGGAACGAGTTCATTCTCCTCAGACACTTCCTTAAACAATCCCTCGTAGGAAAAAAAACATTTCTTAAGAATCACATATTCGCCATCATGCACTGTGTTATCTGTTTATTTATACACTCCTCTCACAACAGTTTTTTTTCTAGAACAGTAGTTTTCATACTTTTTTCATCAAGTACCACCTCAAAAAAAAATTGTCTCTCCAAGTACCACCAAAATGAGCAGTATTGAAATACAATAGCGTAGTAGGCCCAGTAAAGCAGCTAAAACTCTGCACAGTTAAAAAATGTGGCAGATTACCTCAGAAATATAGGCTATATGTCATATATGGCATATTATATTCATCATTTTTGATACATTTTTAAATGTGTGTAGCATGTACATGACATACATCATTCCTCCGTGTACCACTAGAAGGAAGCCTGCGTACCACTAGTGGTACACGTACCACAGTTTGAGAACCACTGTTCTAGGACATATATACATATTTTTCTAATATAACATAGTTCTTATGAAATTATTTTTATTACTATGTTATTACTATGCAACAATTAAAATCATTATTAGAAATGGATTAATCCTGCATTTTAGTGTATTCAAATATTTGTGTAAAGGTTTTTTTTTAATACAGAACTTGGATAGGATTTTTAAAAATCTAACATAATAGTAAACTTAGAGAACAAATCTCCATACTCACAACAATACTTCTCAACTCATCACCACAGAAGTCTGCCATGCATAATGTTATTAATATTAGTTCATCTTTCGGTTTTTCAGGCTTGATTCTTGTGATGTGTAAATTTGCACGCTCCTTTACGCATTCATCTTACACTGTATGTCGTCATTCCTGATCAGCCAATCACAGAGCACATTCCCAGTCCGACCCCCTTCACTCCCGACATTGTTGCGTCATACATATTAAACCGGCGAGCCCGGACAGCATCTCAGATTCACCGGGTCGAGCAGACAACTTTAAGGTTAATTGAAACACTCCAGTTAAGAAAAAGGAGAAAAAATCTACTTATTTAGGAAAAGGGGAGTTGTCAGAAGAAGTTTGTGAGAGGCATCTGAAGGCATTTACGCGGTCTCCCTTCTGAAGCTACAACACCATACTTGGCGAACTGTATTATTTATTTATTTATTTATGAAATAGTTGTATTAATTTCATTTAAAGTCGAATTCCGAGGAAATCCAAGTGGGGAAAGGCGAAGTTTCTGCCGAGTTAACGTGCGCCGAGACGTCATTGAAATTTTGACAAGACGTGATGGAAGGCGGAAAGGTACGTTACGTTTAAAACTTCATTTTTGTCCCCTCTAATAATAAATAAATGCGAATATATACATATAACGAATGTAAAACGTAACAGAGCATGGTGTGGAACATTAAACTGGTTTGTGTTGGTATTTCAGTGTGTCTATTTCTGGCTCTCTCAATGTCAGGCAGGATATTAACGTTAACGTTAGCCGCATAGCATCGCGAGCCTTTCTCTCGAGCTCAAAAAGTTTGACAAAAACCAAAATAAACTCGTACCACATGTTGGGATGACACATGGGCAACCGAGCTGTGATGAGCTCACATAGCCTTTTAGTTTCCTTAAAAGTGGTAGGTGTCATAATGCCGAGTCTATGCCGGGAACTCGTTTGCCTGAGGAGAGAGACTGTGTTTAAAAACCGAGTATGCTCCCTAAGTAGACGGCATTTTTTGGGTACCACAAGCGCGCTTTCTGGCTTTGTCTCAAAAGCAACGTGAGTTGTCCTCATAGGCGGCATTGTAAGTGACTGTGGTGGCGCTATGGTTGCCCGAAATGCTGTATTTGTAGGTAGCACGATGGGATTTCAGACACAGCCGGGGGATCGTGGTGTACGTGCCCACTTTAACCCGATTTTCAATTCAGCAGTCATCATTTTTCTTTCTTTCTTTCTTTCTTTCTTTCTTTCTTTCTTTCTTTCTTTCTTTCTTTCTTTCTTTCTTTCTTTCTTATAATTTTCAATTAAATTTTCTTTAACGTCATGATTGTTTAAATACATTATTACTAAAACGTTATTACACAAAATAAATAATAAAAACATACTATTATATTTTCTTTCTTGTAATAAAAACTAAACAATATGGCATTACAACAGTGATTACATATTATGACATCAAAATTGTTATTATGATAGTGTTTTCTTTCTTTTTTTCCCTAAATAAGTGCATAATACTGCATTTTAACTGCTTGAGTTTGCCTTAAAATTCATATTAAATGCAACCATTATGTTTTAAATAGAACACTCTATCTCTAGTATTCTTTTGAGTCCTGTCCAAACTAGTGACTAACAGTGAACTAGACACTCATACGTGACTAGTAGGCTGTTCTAGATGGTAAACCTAACCACAGATGCATGATGATCACCCATGACAGATCAAGTGTCTTTTAGATTTCCTGAGGTCAGGGACTTTACAATATCTTGTTGTTTGATTTTTTTGTCCTTCAAAGAACTAGCCCATTAAAAACAATCAGTAGGGGTGTTTTAGCTTGATTTGAGCGAAAAACAATGACTTTAAAGTAAATGTGAGTGCAGCCATTAAATTAATTAAATTCAGCTGCAGTGCACTACGATGTTGCTGTATTTAATCTATGGCCGACGTGCTGGGAACGATGGAGATGTCCCTTAGGGAGGGGACATCCACAGCTGGCTTCTAGGGGACACACAGCATAACCCTGCCAGAAAGGTCATGTTCTTGACCTATTCCCAGCACAATGTCTAATGTTTTGGCTTTGTTGTACAACACTCTTCAGTCAACGTGCACGCTCGTGTGGCTCTCTAATGCCACAGGAACGTGTACACATGTTGTTGGTTGTTAAGACAACCCTCGTGCTCGGTCTTTTCATACCAAACTGGCTTCTGATATTAAATAACATATGGGAAGAATATATGCTTGTGCCAAAGGCTTTAGACATTATAGCTCGCCATTAAACATGCTCAGACCTTTAAAGCACACTCATCAGGGTGCATTGTGTGAATAGGCAAAAGTGCCACACCTGACGCTCACCTGTCAGGTTTTAGTATTTGCGTAGGAGAAATTTCTTTCTTTCTTTCTTTCTTTCTTTCTTTCTTTCTTTCTTTCTTTCTTTCTTTCTTTTTTTTCTTTCTTTCTTTCTTTCTTTCTTTCTTTCTTTCTTTTTTTTCTTTTTTTCTTTCTTTCTTTCTTTTTTCTTTCTTTCTTTCTTTCTTTTTTTTCTTTTTTTCTTTCTTTCTTTCTTTCTTTTTTCTTTTCTTTCTTTCTTTCTTTCTTTCTTTCTTTTTTCTTTCTTTCTTTTTTCTTTCTTTCTTTCTTTCTTTCTTTTCTTTTTTTTTCTTTCTTTCTTTTTTTCTTTTTTTTCTTTCTTTCTTTTTTTTTCTTTCTTTCTTTCTTTCTTTCTTTCTTTCTTTCTTTCTTTCTTTCTTTCTTTCTTTCTTTCTTTCTTTCTTTTTTTCTTTCTTTCTTTCCTCTAATTTTTAATTGAATGTTCTTTATTGACATGATTGTTTAAATACAATATTACTAAAACCAGTGCTTCCCACAGGCTTGAAATATACTTGTGGTGGTAACTGGCACATGGTTACCTAAATGCAACAAAAAAATATTTATTTTTAGTAATACTTATATTTATTATGACACTGCTATACATTGTTTCCTTTAAATGGGTTGAAGTTTAAAAAGAGACTGTTGAAAAAAAAATCCACTATATATTTTACTTCTATTCAGGAGCCATGTGCACCCACTGACAGGTAAAATCTGCTGATGACATTTTGTACAGTATTGCCAAAGGATCTAAGATATGTATAAATATGCAGTCAACATCATCAAATAAAAAAAAACAGCAATATTTATAAAAAGTATAATTAGAATAAAAGTGAAGATTATTTAATTAAGGCAAATTAGCAAATTAACCATTTATAATGGTGCTCAAATATTTTGCAGCCGGTTTAAATGTAATTTCCTCCGCTCGTATTAATAGAAGAATTAATTATTTAATGTTTCTCTCGCTCTTGTGGCTGTGCATGCGCTGTCAGCTGCGAAGCCAAGCAAAAGTTAATCAGGCTTACAACCAAAATGTAATGCAAAACCGGATAAATTTAACGTCAACTTTAGAAAGCAAAACCAAAAGCCGAATCCTGGACATTTTAGGAGATTTAAAAACCCTGCACAAAAGCATTATTAAGTCTCAAAAAGGCAGGAAACGTGTAGGGCAAGATGAGATTTTCCACTGGTCAATTGATTGCGGATGTTTGGCTATTGGGTGGAATCAAAAAAGTGTAAAAGGATGATAATAGTAAAAAATAAATGTCACTAAATATATTTATATTTAGCGATTATGATTTTTTATTTTCTTTTTTTGTCAAATAAGTGCATAATACTACATTCTAATGGCTTAAGTTTTCTTTAAAATTCTTAGTAAATGCAAAGATTGTTTTAATTAGAAAACAACATCTCATGTTTTCTTTTGAGCCCTATCCACACTAGTAACTAACAGTGAGTGTTTACATGGACACCAATAATCCGATTTTAATACAATACAGACTATATTCTACCATATAAACAGATTTCTGATTAATTTAATCAGATTAAGGTCATAATCAAACTAAACAAAAATCAGATTAAGACATGTGGAATATGCCGATTTTAGTCGCATTATTGAAGTTCAGTACAGACATGGAAACACAGCAGTCAAACTAATACTGTGTGTCAGATTTTTATTGCATTTTGCGACAGGATAGTCTATGCTTGGACCGGTATAAGAATGTAGCGGTATTATAACCTTTGATAACAATATCACGGTTTCACAGTATTGTGATTACTGCTCTACAACATATATATATATTTTAAATGTCTGGGTAAAAAACAAAAAGTTTTTTTTTGCTTTGAACACAATGGCTGCGTCCGAAATCACAAACTTTGATACTATATAGGATGTTAAAAACAGTATGCAAGCCAAGTAGTATGTCTGAATTCAAAGAAATCAAAAAACTGTATGCGAGAAGATAAGTCATGAAAAATTTAAACACCCAAAATTACATGGAAGTCCAGAGGAAATGTGGATAGCATGGAGACACAATGACCTTAATCGAATTATGTGCTATAACATGTAAAATGGGATCATTAAAGGAACATTTAAAAAGCAACTCCTGTAAACACCTTAATCATATTATAGTCTTTATTCAGATTAAGGCAAATAATTCAATTACTGATGTCCATGTAAATGTAGGCTGTGAACTAGAGACTCATACGTGACTAGTAGGCTGCTCTGCATGGCTAACCTAACCACAACTGGCAAAAGGTACTATAAAAATGGCAAGGTACCATAATATGAGTAGCAATCTACTGTACAGTGAATTCTGGTAAGCAAATAGATGGCTTCTTCTATGCTTCTGTTTCCAGCATTTCTGAATTAGCTGAACCACATGCACAGGCTACAAAGCATCAAACCGATCAGATAAAGGCATCTGAATCAGACAGACATGTTTAATTTTTTATGTAGGCAGGGTTTTTTCAGATTTTGGTTCAAAACATTAGTTCAAACTGTTGAAATATTACAGTAATTGGGGGCAGGTGTGCAGTTGACCTTTATTATTTCAAGCGAAACTAACATGCTTTTAGTAAAAATCTCCATTTGCAGAGAGACATTCGGGGCTTTTGATAGAGGATTAAACCTAAAGCAAACTGTCGGAGACCTTAATTCTATTTTGCTTTGTCAAGTCAGGTTGCTTTTCTTTTCCTTTTCACCCTGCATGACTGCAGCCTGCGTATGTACTCCCTTGTTACTGTCATTTCAGCCTAATGGGCGCTAATAACAGGATTTTTAAGCGCAATCGGATTATGGAACGAAGTGCCACTGAGGTAATTTATTTCCTTGAAAATTCCAGGGCCGAATCAGTGCTGAGCTGTAACTGCTAATCCTAGATATTTGAAAGGGTGGGCAGAGTTTTTAGCTTGAGGTCTACTGTAAGTTACATAATATTGCTTTACATAGGGTAGCATTTACTGTATTTATCACCACAGTTTTGCAAAATGCTGCAAAAGGGGGTGTGGTAATTTGTGTAGTGAAGCGAGGAGAGACCGTCAACCAAAGAGCGTTTATGAATTAAGAACTTTTTTTTAGCTATAACACATTAGCTACTAAATTAAAAGACTATTCACCATTTATTTCACCATATACCATTACGATGAACAAATATTCTGTATGGTTTTGTAAGCTCACTGTACATTTCTCAAGTGCACACATACCCTGTGGCCATTATATTTTAATACACAAACAAATGCCCAAATGTTTGCATTATACACTGCACAGCGGATACAATAGCCGGGTTTTCACTGTCGCACCTAAATCGAGTAAACCAGGGCCAGGCATGTTTCCACAGTCACTTCCGGGGCCTGACCGGGCAAAAGCGAGGCTTCTTCTTCGCTTGAGTGTGGAGTGAAAGCAGAGGTGGAGTTTGCTCGAGTCTGATTAAGATGGTGTGCTGCCATTCCACTAGTTTTCTGATCGCATGAGTACATGCGCCAAAAAACAATTAAATAAAGTAAAGAATAAACATAACTACTGGTCCGTTTAACATATTGCATAATATCCCTGTATTCTAGGTTTTTTTTTGCTTAAGATCGCCCTTATGTTTCCCTGTTAAACTTAAATTTAAGGGTGTTGCATAAAATAATAAAATTTGTTTTAATTTAATAAGTGAAATTTATTTGCTGCGTTCTTCTTGATGTTTCAATAACGCACATTAATCTTTACACCACATTAAAGACACAGCAGCCAGTAACTTTCAGTTGTTGAGTATTTGTCACATTTAAAAGGTGTGTTTGTGCACAAAACATGCGCGTTTAGATGTGTGCAAGAGACCGGCCGAAAGAACATTCGCTTCACAATGCGATGGTGTGCTTTATCTGCCTGATTCCGATATGACTTTGTGTGACGTTTGATCCGGCCGGCGTTCTGGGGTGGGGTTTGCATGCTGCGCTGCGAGCAGTTGGCCCGACAGTGGAAATGCAACATGATTTCGGCATCACTGCTCTAGCTCCTGGGCTATTGGCCCTGCCTGGCCTGATAAAATCCCTGGCTCATACTGGTTCATACTGGCCTGACAGTGGAATGCAGCTAATGTATATGTGAACAGGCTGTTGCATATTTTGCAGACTGTATATTAACTTTTCACTGTAAAAAAAAGCTGGATCCACACAATTCCTTCAGGTTTTCCTAATACAAATCGATTAATTTAACTTAATATTTTTTTCTAATTTAAGTGAACATAAAACAATTAAGTTGTTTCCTCAAAAAGCTTAAGAACTCATTTTAAATAAGTAATTTGAACAAGCATCAAGTCATTTCTTTAAATGTCAGTAAATAGGTTGTTTGCCCAAGCTCATTACATGGTCATAATACAGAAATGAATCTCATTTGTGTCAAAAACTCTTGATAATTTTTGATATGATGTAGGTTTTAAACTCAAGAAAGGTATTTTGTGAAACTTTAAATCGTTGTTTGGTTGTTCTCTAGTGATGAACGGCATTGTTCATAGTGTAAAAGAACAGAACAGTGTGTGTAAGTTGTGAGTGGCTCCCAGACAGTTTAGAGAACTGTTTATAAGCTGGCAGAGCGATGCTGCTGGAGAAAAGGAGACGTGCCAGTCTGAGCATCACCCTCAAAGAGAGAGAGAAAGAGGCAGAAAGAGAGAGATCTTTGTTGCAGAGTAAGCGCTTTTTCTTGAGTGTGAATCAGACAGCTTCTCCTCCTCACAATGCCAGCTTGAATTAATAGTTCATCAGTTTCAAAAGGTATTCAGACACTTAATCCAGTTAAAAGTCTGAATGTCTTTATACCAGATAACAGTGTCATGATTTCCCAAATTAATTCTGCAATTCCCAGAACTAATTTAGCTTTTAAAAAAATTTTGTGTAAAGACTTTTTACTGGAATGATATATACAGTATATATATATACTGTATATATATATATATATATATATATATATATATATATATATATATATATATATATATATATATATATATATATATATATATAATCTTTTTTATTTATTTATTTTTGAAAGGTCAGTCCATAAAGTTCACACAGGTCATCAAGTTAATCGGGTTTGCAAACTAAATTATCTTAAAATAAAATGTCCTAATACATTTTCTTTTATTTTAAAGTGTATATTTGACCATTTAATCATCATAAATGGCACTTGTTTTGATATTCAGTTATAGGTTTTAAATAGTTTTTCTTTTTTCTTTTTGGTGGCACAACTGTTCTAATTCTTCTCAATACACAATTATTCGTTGGCGCCAGTGGTGTAGTGGTTAGTGCGTTGACACATGTACTCCGGTGCTCGCTGCGAAGTTCGATTCCGCCCTGCTGGCCTATGCCGATTCTTCCCCTCTCTCTCTGCTCCCCATGCATTCCTGTCAACTCTCTCTATCCAATAAAGGTGAAAAAAATAAAAAAATACACAGATATTCTACATATCAAAACTTCAAACCAGGGCCTGGAATAATTAACCATTAAATAAACAAAGAAATAAATGACTGAATTGTTTGAAAAGTCAGCAAATGCCACCACATAAAATGATTAACCAAGTTCAAAAATTGAGTTTAAACTGATCGATAAGTTGATGCTACTGGAATTATGATACCCTAGTTTCCTCCACATTTGTAGAACAAAACATTTTAACATTTAGAAATTGATGTTGATGTTATTTGAAAATGCTGTGCTGTGCCCTGTAATTACTGTTTTCTAAGAACAGGTTTGTTTTCACCGTCATTTTCACTGCATGTTTCATAGCATTTACGTCATTGTGTCTGTGTGCTTTATAGATTTGGTTGTCACAGAGAAAGTGCTGTCGTATTTTTTGTTGTTTGTTTACCTAAGGATGCAGATCCTCTAACTATTGTTAGTTTAATGGTTAGAGCACTTGGTTTATGATGTATATACTTCCACATTGACACATGGACCATAAATGAGATGATCAGGAAATACACATTTTTTATAAGCAAACTAAAATAAAATAAAAATGTCCACAGCAATAATAAGCCGTAGTCCAGAATCGGAAGCTTCCAATGTCTTAAGCAACTAGAAGATCAGCTCAAATTTGTTACGTAACTCTGAGAGGCCCAAAATCAAAACACAAAAAGCCTGTAAGCCTCGCCATGAATAGTGAGGTTTATTTGCATGCTGGTTTGGTTACTCCAACAGAGCTGGTGTCTAGTTGCCAGTGCTACTAGTGCAGTTGTGTTTGCATTTTTATACAGGAAGTCTCCAAATTATTTTCCCTCTACAATGTTCATTTTTAAAAAGCCATTTCTATGTAGTACTTATTAAAACAGCTAATGTAAACCAGTACACTGACATACAATAAAGTAATCACTCAGCCAAAATATGTGTCCAAATCAACTGTGAGTGTGTGATATCAGTAGAAGGGGCGTGACTGTTTATTTCAACAGAGGCGCAAATTCAGGATGACGAAGCTAAAAATATTTAGTGCCGCTAAAACCATTAATGTAACTATTGGCAAAACCCAAGCACACACACTGTTTCGTGTGGAGGGCTAGGTCAAGTCTACATCTGTTTGATCAGGTTTATGGAGTTACTACAGGTATGCATTGTGTAACTTGGCATGTCTGCATTGTAATATAGGGTAAAGGCAGGAATCTGAAGTGGAATTTTTCATAGCCAAACCTACGCCCTCCCCTCGAGTCAGACGTAAGATAAATCTTCCATATTTAAAGGGTTCATCTTTCTTAAAGGGACACAGCCATTCTCCATGTGTCTCAGCTGTGCTTGCTAGTAGCACTAATGTTTCAGCAGCAGGAAGGATGTAGTTAACTTTTTGGGGAAACTGAACCGGCTGAGCCAAGGCTACTGTATATTGCCTTTTCGCTTGTGTGGCCGCTATTGCCATGGTCCCTCGTGTGAGTTTGACTGCAAATTTTTTCAGGGTTTAAAAAATGACTTAATGAATATTTAAATGCCTGCTGGAGCTTGTGTGTTTGTGTTTATTTGGCCTCGTGTTTCAGGGCTGGTTAAACTGCATAGTTTGTGAACTCCATGAACTGTAGTTTCCATACACCAACATGAAGGTGTGACCACTTCCCGCCCCTTTAAGCCCTTGCCTCTTGGTCAAAAGCGTGTACACACGTGAGCAGGCAAATGAGTGTACACATCCAAAACTGGTATCTTTCACATCGTGGACAGTCTGTTTATAACAGAGGAATGCAAGCTCTGAAAAATGTTCACAATGAAGATCTGTTTACAGTCTTATCCAGCATGCTAAATGCTAGCTGAAAAAAGAACAGCTTGACATTTAAAGCTACTTCTTAAGAGCGGGATGAGTGAATCGACAACCCAGAGATGGTTTTCTGAGTTAAACTGCTATATAATTAAACTCTAATTAGGAAAATCTGTTTGTATACTGATTTTGCCGAAATAAATAAAAAAGATGTAGAAACCGACTGCTGTTTTATACAAGTTTGAGTAAAGTTTACTTAAAGAGTGCTTGAGTCTCTGTGTGGTTTATGTACTAATTATGCAATGGCACTAAGTTCGTCATCAGACGTTCATGTTTGCAAAAAGCTGTCAAAGACTTGACTTACTTGTAAAGTGGCTCTTTAAACCGTGACCCAAACAGCAAGGGTTCAGTTTAATGCTGCCTCAGTGTTGAGGAGGGGTAATAATATACATGTAAATGTCCATACTGTCTGTGTGAAATACACTAATCTAGTATCATGATGGAGAAGAGGGTTTACAAATCGTTCTTTATAGGGCTACAAACTACAAATAATTCTTTACAAATCATTCAGAAGACTTTCTTCATACAGTAGTCTTCAAGGGACAATAAAAGTGATTTATTATGATTTGATTTGATTTGAAGATCACAGTAGTCTGCAATAGCATCCTTGTTCTGTTGTCATTTTACCCAAACTTGGGTAGATTGTATTAAATATAAATACATTTAAATAGTAAATTATTTGACGCCTCTCATGAACGTCATAAGCTATGTTTCCATCCAAAAATACAAATTAAATTCATGGACAAAACTGGAATATCGCTTAAAAGACGTGCAAATAAAGAAGCATTTTCATTCAACAAGTCAAAGAGAACAAAATTGTCACTTCCTGATTAACTAGCACAAAATATCAACAGTAAAAACGGAATTTGCTGTGGTGGGAGAAGCTGTGTGAATCTTTTCCTTAATACATGACTTGCATTCCAGAAGATGATGCCGACACGCAATGAACACGTAGTGGTGTTTAAAGAAGTTTAAAACAAATAGGTGGGTGGAAACATAGCTATTGAGATATTACAAATAAAAAGCTATTAAATTTATTACGTTTTTTTAAATTAAATTTATTAATATAAAATTAGTTGGCACCAATAGCCTAGTGGTTACACATGGTACTATGATGTTCACGGTGTCCTGAGTTTGATTTCCAGCTCGAGGTCCTTTGCTAATTTTTCTTCTCTGACCTCTCCCCACACTTTCCTTTCTTTAATCTCCAGTGTGCTATAAAATTAAGGGTAAAAATGGCTAAAAAATAATTATAATAAAAAGAAAAATCATTGGTTCCTAAAGACTTTTTACATTGTGACATTTTTTGATATAGGGAATCCTTCATGATAATAATATTATAATTAGTAGGTAACATTGTAATAAGGAATTGTATTCTTATTAATATGCTTATTATTATAAAAATGATGTTTTACTCTTTTTTTTTTTGGTTATGTAAAATTCTCATTATTCTTATTGAATGATTTAGTTAATATTGAGGTTGTATATTATTATATAAGATGATTCCTTTACTATATAATGCTGCAATCCAGTAATATTAACCCAATGTACTAATCAAACAAGCTTTCAGTTCCTCTTATGTGTTGCAGACAGATTTCATCATTTCTTTATTTTGTCCAGTCACTATTACACCAGACAGTCCAAATGTACTTCAGCTTATGTTTTTATTTAATTTTTATTCTCTTTGTTTGGAATGAGGAAGGTGATTCATATTTTAAGCACTTCCCTGAGGGCTATTGAAATATATCTCAAACCATCAGAAAAATGACAGGAACTCATCTTTTCGCGTGAATACTTTCTATTGTATTGAAAGAGAAGGAAATGCTTGTCATATTGCGCAAACAATAATCTTTAATATCCCTCCAGGAAAGGGGGTGATGCGGAATATGCGAACAATAGCACAGCCTTTAACACAACATGAGATTTTATTTATTTTTAATTGTATTTATGTGTATTTTAAAGTATGTGTTATGCTTTGTTTGACCCTTTACTGTTAGCACTTTTTATTGGTTGTAAAGTGCATTATAAATAAAATTAAATAGAAAATTGAACAACAGAATTAATTTGGTAATACTGAACACTGTTATTTATATTATTAATTATTATATATTATTATTATAATACATATCTATAATTTTGTATTTTTTTACCTTTCAAAATATTTTTTTCATGAACTCCAGAAGTTTGTTGTCATCATAGCCTAGGCGTTATTACATGTTTGTTAAAAAAAGTGGAGTTGTCTTTCATTTAAGAGGAAGGACAGAATTAAAACCAGCTCTGCAACCACCATAGCAATCATTAGATTGCCAAATAGTAGGTCACCACACCTCTTATTTCTAAAATTTATAAAAAAGTTTATTAAATGTTTGGATTTGTACTTCTTTTTCTACCTATCAACCTATCAAAAAATATCCTTCTCAAACTTGGTTTACAGAAGTTTGTTGAGTTGTGCTGCTGTCGTTTATTTTCGAGGAAGGACAGAATTAAAACCAGCTCTGCAACTCCCGTGACAATCATCAGAATCTCAAACAATAGGTCACCACACCTCTGAGAATAGTTATGTTTAATACAGTCATGTCAGGCCAGTCACTGCTAGAGTAATAGCGCTGTATTAGACGATGAGAGTTTCAAAAGTGTCATTGTGTGGCCAAAAAATGGCTCAATCTGTTTTATTTTTCCCTCAACAGCAATTGACCTTGCCGTTGATGCTTGCTGTGGGGACGGCTGTAATCGGCTCCCTTCAGTTTGGCTACAACACCGGTGTCATCAACGCTCCACAAAAGGTGAGTTTAAAGTACATACTCGCACACGCACAAAGTCCGAGTGACAAATTTTTACAGTTCACCCCGACTGACATCCCAGGTGTGTCCTTGGACTTTAACATTATCGGAACGTTGGCCTCTCACTCATTCATTATATACTGCTGCAGCTGTCTCCAAATCCCTGTCTGTCAGTAAACACACACACACATACACACACACAGACACACACTCCAATGTAACACAATTCCAGAAGGACCGAAGACTTACAGCTCCACAGGGAGATTTAGTCTCGTCTCTCATCAACATATTATTAACTCAATTTGCATGTTAAATAATAAGTTACTATAAATAAAGCATATTATCTGTTCTGGAACATGGTGTAAAGTCATCACACACATAGCACTGCTTGTTCAGACCTGCATGTTGAACTAGGGGCCAGGCTTTGCCTATGTGAATGGAACATTTCTAGCTTTTAGACAGTATATGGCTTGTATGTTCTTTTTCTCTCTTGGGAAACTAGCGCAGGATTTGACTTACCAATACTGACCTTAAGGAGAAACATTTGCAACTGCTAGATCTATAGCCCTCCTGAATTATTAGCCCCTGTATCTATTTTTATCTGTTTAATGGAGAGATTTTCTCATCAAATTTCTATAATTTTAATAATTCATTTTTAATAACTGATTTCTTTTATCTTTGCCATGATGACAGTAAATAATATTTGACTAGATATGTTTCATGAATGCACTAGTCTGCAGCTTATAGTGACATTTAAAGGCTTAATTAGTTTAACTTGGCAAATCATTGTATAATGATGATTTGTTCTGTAGACAATCGAAAAAAAATATTGTTTTTGGGAGCTAATAATATTGACCTTAAAATGTTATTAAAACCGCTAATAAAAACTCCTTTTATTCTAGCGGAAAAAAAAACAAATAAGAAAAATATTTTAGGAAATATTGTGAAAATTTCCTTGCTGTAATCATTTAGGAAATATTAAAAAAATAATAATAATTCACAGGAGGGCCAATATTTTTGACTTCAACTGTATATATATCCAGCATTACGGATGTCGCATTTAGATTCATTGAATAATTACAGCAGAAATGTCTCAGTTAAAGTAATAAACCTTTTACAATATTAAAATTGGAAATGCTTATTATTCTCAACATTTAATTTGACAAGAATTTAATTAACAAGAATTTAATTTAATGTAATGTATGTATTTAAGCCCTACCTATCCCCCTTAATATGCAAAGAGGCATGCATTATGAATGTAACTGTATAACTGTTAGATGCTGATATCCCCATGATGAGCATTAAAATGTCTGTGTTAAAAAGATTGAATATTTTTATGAAGAGCATTTTGAGGGAAAACCAAGGCCATAACCAGACCATAACAGTACTTGTGTTGACTTTTATGGAAGTTAAATTAGTCTGACATTAAGGAAAAAAATCTAAAAAGAAAGATAGTCTAAAAGATAGGCCGACAAATAGATACAGACACATTGATAGACAGATGGGTAGGTAGGTAGACAGACACATTGATTTATGTTAGTTAGTTAGTTAGTTAGTTAGTTAGTTCGTTTAATTTCTTTCCCTATATCGCGTAGGGAGTCACGAGACCCCGTTCTGTTTATACTTCTGTGTCAAGCGCAAGCTTATGGTCTAGTGCAGCCTTCATGCGGTCTATACCCCTCACCGTTGCTGATGCCTACACTTACAAAACCTCAAAAAAAAGGCATGCAGTTAAGGCTAATTTATACTTCTGCATCCACTTTGAAACCACATTTGGTCTCTAGTCAAGCCTTACTTTGCACTACACTGACAATGATTGAAAGCTGCTCCAGATATGCTTTGAGTTGACTTATTTTACATTACATTGAAATTCTTGTTTACATTAAATTTGTTTACAGAAGATGCAAAAAATGCACTTTTATATTATAATGTTATAAAATTATTATTATTTACAGGATATACAAGAGTTTTTTTTTTTTTTTTTTAGAAAAGAAACTGCTTACTTTCTACTTTTACTATGAAAAACATTAATTTTGCTTCCAAAAGTAAGTGAGAACTTTTACTGTACAAAACTTGTTCGTGAACTGTGAGAGCAAAAAAGTAAATAATCATTCATTAATCAAATTGTATCAAAATGTTCAGTTAATCGAGATTTTGATTTTAGGCCAAATCGCCCAGTCCTATAGATAGATAGATAATAAATAATAAATAAAAAGCTTTTTGACTTGATTGACTTTTGACTTGACTTGAAAAGATTCTGAATATTTTTAAGATGGCCACCAAAATCCAAAATATAAGTTTTTATGCCCACAAAGTCTACATTAGACAGTCGGCAGGAATGACATCCTGCCCTACTAATGATTCTCTCTTCGTATAACCATATATATATATATGGCTATTACAAATCCATAATACAGTGTGATTTAGCCTGGCTCATTATTTTGTTAGATCATATTGCTTTCTCACTACAATCGGTCTTATCCGTTTGAATCAAGCTGAGACCACCTCATTCAGGTGATTTGATTTGGCTTGGATCAGAGTGCGATTGCAGGATTCACATAAGCTAGACGAACCACGCTAATGGGACAAACACACCAAGTTTCGAAACAGACATCTAGGTGTGAAAGCACTCTTATTGTGCTCAAAAGGTAATGTCAAGACCATATCAACTTTTTTTATTTGTTATACATGATAACATGTCAGTCTTAGAAAGACCACAAAATTAATAGTCAATTTTATGTGATGCCTAAATAGTTTTTTGCATTACATTTTAAAATTGGATTTTATTTTTTGTTTCAGGTAAAACTATTGTACCAATTGCCATTTCTCTGCCTACACTCCAAAAATACTTTTTCTGCTTGTTTAAACTACTAGTGACAACCTAATTATGTTGAATCCACCTAAATTTGTAAAAACTAGTAAGTTAACTTTGTTTATTTGTGTGGAATTGTGTAAACCCAGCATTTCTTACTGTGTATTGACTTATAACTGAATTTGATTATAAGCGCATACAAAGAGCTTTACCTACTGAAATGCCTTTATTCTCAGCATATACTGGCCTCTGGCAATGAACGCTGTGTTTGCTTTCACTGTTTGTGTTTCTGACAGTTGTAACAATAGTTTTCGCATGTGAGATAAGGCTGTGAGGCCACAGTAGGAGTACCATGTGGGGGGTGTGAGTCTGACGCAGACCCTCTCTATTAATAATCACTTCGATAAGATTACTGCACACTCAAGGGCTCCTTACTGAAACTGCACTCACAAATCACCAAAACTATACTCCGTTATCTAGCCTGAAAGTCCTCCATCAATGGACGGTATTATTTGCGAGCAGGTGGATCTTTGCTGCGTTCCACAATTCAGGAGGTTTACACAGATAAACAACCATTACACATTAGTCAGCTTTTTAAAATGAACACAAATGCCTTTATTTATTCACATTCACGTCATTCCACTTTTATTATTTGACTCTTTTATAACGCATTAACAGGCAGCTGTGGGCACCATATTTATTGAATGGTTTATTTTCACATTTTTGTCTTTCAGCTGTTTAAGACTCAGTTTAGCTCTTTAGGTGCAAACTAAAAATAACATTTGGCCTAAATTGTATGCTCATGAAAAACCGGTTTACTTTCATAGTGAATTCAATAGCTGTCTAGTATCATTTCCTTGCACAGTGGTTCTATTAAAACACCCACAGCTCTGTAGAACAGGTTTGTTTAATGAGGAGTGGAGATGTGAAGCACATGACTGATATTTAGTCGACGCTGGCGCACCGAAGAGTTTGCACATGCCTAAAGTGTCAGATAGTCCAAGCTGAGAGAAGACAGACAGGAAGTAGTCATAAAAATATGGCTCTGACCTTAGTACGTCAAGAGATCATACAAAAGACGCTCGGCTGTTATTGGCTTTCAGTGAAATTCCTCTGATAGTCACCAGCGCTTTATAAGGGTTAGCTGGAGACGGTCTATGTTTATCAACAAACCCGGAGACCAGCTGAAACCTGACTCCCTCTGCGGGCCTCAGTTTACATCACAAAACCAAATCACTTAATACTGAGCAAGGCAGCGAGACACCTGCTGGACACAACTGCTCACTGCTGTATAAATCTAAATCTTACAGTAAAAATACCCTCAAGAATTGAGTTGATTCAGCTCATTTTCAATGAGTAAAGTTTTCTGATAAACAACAGGTAATTTGCTCTGGAATTGTTACGGATGACGTGTGAGAAAAAGGCAGATATGATAGATTTGGATGGGTTTAAAATCACAATTTCTCTTAATGTCCCCCCTGTAAAACAAGAAAAATAGGGAGAACATGGAGTCTAAAATAAACGCTATTCAAGTACTGGAATTTTTTTTATGAAAAGCCCACTTTGAAGTAATAATTGGTTCTGTGGAATAATATTGTTTTGAGTTTTGAGGAAAATATTAATTTCTGTTTTATTTTAGAAACTACTGATACAATTTTCTTTAGAGCATTTATTTACAGATAATAATAGTCAGATTTTAAATTTCCTAATAAAATAACAATATTTAACAAATAAGAATTCCGGTGACTCGTGACTAGGCATTGGCTAGATTCTGACAAATTCTTTTTTCCCCTTTGAACACAATATATTTCATTTTGAGAAACATTTATGATAGTTTGGAACAGTAAACATGTCAGGCTAAATGATTCAAATGAATTGTTCGGTATGAAACAATAATGAAAAATTATTCAAATGAGTTATTGACTTCTGCTGTCTTCAATTAGTTTCAAAAACACAGATTTCTTCACAATTTCAAACGGCTTCTTTGGTGATTTTTTTTTGCTGGAGATACTGTTGTCCTAAAAAACGGGAAAAATTTAAATAAAAATCTTACACATACCTTAGGAACGGATTAGCAGAACATTTTGGCAGTTTTAAAACCTTGAATCTTCCAAACCGTGGTATACCTTGAAAACGGTTATTTTCCCATGCCTACTCGTGACACCCACTATCCTCTGAGGTCATGATAAGCATACAAACATTTCACACAATGGTGCACCGACACCAATAGAACCATATAAACACAGATGTATCAACAACATAAAGGTTTGCAACAGTCTAACAACCACACACATATATATATATATATATATATATATATATATATATATATATATATATATATATATAATTTTTAAGTCATTATTCATTTGTTTAATTTGATTTTAACTAGCTTTTTATTTGTATGTTGTTTATTTGTATACTGTAGCTTTTTATTTTTTTGTTGTTTATTTATATGTTGTTTTTATGTAACAATTATATACTATTTTTATCTTATGTAGGTTATGGATTTTTAAAAAAAAATTCTAGTAGTTTAATAACATATATAAAATTTTCGCAACCTTCCAGGGGGTCCTGACCCCAACTTTGGGAACCACTGGTTTAAATGATAACATATGAAATTTTGAAAACACACTATAAGTGGTTTTAAGAAATCAATATAAATAAACATTTTACTTAAAAAAATACCTACTAATGGCAAGCCTTTAATACCAACCAACAATAACTTTAAGTTAAGTTTAAGTTAATAAGTGGGCCCTTAAGAACTGTATTTAAACTTGGTATAAAACATTGATTCATTTATTTTCCTTCGGCTTAGTCCCTGTATTTATCATTGGTCGCCACATCCCCGACTATTCCGGCATATGTTTTACACAGCGGATGACCATCTAGCAGCAACCCAGTACTGGGAAACACCCATGCACACTATAGCGCATGTCTATGGACTTGTGGGGGAAACCGGAGCACTCAGAGGAAACCCACGCCAACACGGCAAGAACATGCAAACTCCACACGGAAATGCCACGAACCCAGCTGGGACTCGAACCAGCAACCTTCTTGCTGTGAGGGGACAGGGCTAATCATTAAGCCACTGTGTCACCCATTAAGCTACATCATCAGAATAATAATGAAATATATAGAGTGCTTTAGACTTTTTGTACTTAAAATCTCTGAAAGCTGATGTAATACTGTATGTCATTGTATTTGTGTTTCAGATCATCGAGGCCTTCTACAATGAGACGTGGACAGCTCGACACGGGGATATGATCTCTAAAACCACAATGACTACCCTGTGGTCTCTGTCTGTGGCCATCTTCTCTGTAGGTGGCATTGTTGGATCCTTCTCCGTCGGGCTGTTTGTCAACCGATTTGGAAGGTGAAATACATCAATCAGACAACTGATAATGCTTGGAGTATTAAAGGGACAGTTCACTCAATACTGAAAATTGTCATTATTTATCCACACTTTACTTTTTACAAACCTATTTGACTATTTATTTTGTTAAACAGTAAAGAAGATATTTAAAAAAAAACATTAAATTCCTTAGTATTTGTTTTTTCTACAATGGAGGTCAATGGTTAAAAGTTTCCAACTTTCTTCTAAATGTCTTTATGTATATAAATGAAACTCATTAAGGTTGGAAACCACTTGAGGGCAATTAAATAGTAAATAAATTTTCATTTTTGGGTGAACTGTGCCTTTTAATTATGGCACAGTATTTTACATTATGGCATGATTTGAACTTTTGATTATTAAAATCTGTTTGTTTCTCTGATTTCAGGAGAAACTCGATGCTCATGGCTAATGTTCTAGCTTTCATTGCTGCAGCATTGATGGGCTTCTCTAAGATGGCAGCGTCCTGGGAGATGCTCATTATTGGACGGTTTGTGGTGGGCCTTTATTCTGGTCTGTCCACTGGGTTTGTGCCTATGTATGTGGGTGAAGTAGCCCCTACAGCCCTCAGAGGAGCCCTGGGCACACTTCATCAACTTGGCATCGTTGTTGGCATCCTCATGGCACAGGTACATCCCATCATTTCAGCAGTTTCAGTCACCAATTGACTGTTTTTCCATGTTTAAATTCAACTTTTTTGGTATTGCAGGTCTTCGGTATGGAAGCTATCATGGGAAATGCAACAATGTGGCCATTTCTCCTGGGCTTTACCTTTATCCCAGCCCTGGTACAGTGCTGTTTACTGCCTATATGCCCTGAGAGCCCTCGATTTCTGCTCATTAATCGCAACGAGGAAAGCAAAGCCAAATCTGGTGAGTATGGACTCTTAGCCAGCTCTACACATCCAGATTATTATAAATTAATATTTGTACGTTTTGTTTTAGTTAGTTTCATTAAAGGTTTTGTTTTAGTTTAGTTTTTATGTTGTGAACACATATTTATTTTTTATATATTTAGCTTTAGTTTCAGTTTTAGTAATTCTAGTTAAGCAGATTTAACAGAACACTCTAGTACAAACCTAATAGTTTAAATAATAATAACAAACCTAAAGTAAAATAATAGTTTGAACAGACACTGATTGAACCCAAAACAACACACAAATGCAACTTAAAAATGTAAAGTAAAACTTATGAAGAATTCAGGCAAACCACTTCATATTAAAGATAATTTTTATACTTAAACATGATTTATGTTTTTAGCTAATGAAGAAAATGTGTTTGTCTGTAAAAGCGCTATCTACAGGTGATTTACTTATTAATTCAGATGAGTTTTTCAGTGACAGTTGTTAATTTCAATGAACAAAAATGTTTATTGACCAATAGTTTTAGTCTTAGTTTTATTTTACAAAAATAACCTTGCTACACACGCTTTTAAATGTCCAGGGCAATATATATTATATTACATTACATATATATAATTATATATTATAAATATATATGTTTCCCAGTGAAGGGCATCCGCTGCGTAAAAGATATGCTGGATAAGCTGGCGGTGCATTCCTCTGTGGTTACCCCAGATTTATAAAGGATCTAAGCCAAAAAGAAAATGAATATATATACTGTAGATAGATAGATAGATAGATAGATAGATAGATAGATAGATAGATAGATAGATGGATGGATGGATGGATGGATGGATGGATGGATGGATGGATGGATGGATGGATGGATGGATGGATGGATGGATGGATTGATGGATGGATACAAGGTACTGGAAATATTCCTCAGAAATTTTGGTCCATATTGACATGATAGCATTACGCAGTTGCTGCAGATTTGTCGGCACATCCATGATGCAAATCTTTCATTCCACCACATCCCAAAGGTGCACTATTGGATTAAGATCTGGTGACTGTGGAGGCCATTTGAGAACAGTGAACTAATTTTCATGTTTAAGAAACCAGTCTGAGATGATTTGCGCTTTATGACATTTTGCGTTATTCTGCTGGAAGTACCCATAAGAAGATGTACACTGTGGTCATAAAAGGGATGGACATGGTTAGCAATGAGGCTGTAGCGTTGACACAATGCTCAATTGGTACTAATAGGCCCAAAGTGTTCCAAGAAAATATCCCCCACACCATTACACCACCACCAGCCTGAACCATTGATAAAAGGCAGGATGGATCTATGCTTTCATGTTGTTGATGCCAAATTCTGACCCTACCATTTAAATGTCACAGCAGAAATCGAGACTCATCAGACCAGGCTACATTTTTTCCAATCTTCCATTGTTCAGTTTTGGTGAGCCTGTGCGAATTGTAGCCTCAGTTTCTCGGTCTTCTTTTTTGGACCATTCCCCATAAACCCTCGAAATGGTTGTGCATGAAAATTCCAGTAAATCAGCAGTTTCTGAAATAATCAGACCCGTCTGGAACCTGCAACCATGTGTTCAATCACTTAAATCAGGGGTCTCAAACTCAATTTACCTGGGGGCCGCAGGAGGCAAAGTCTGGGTGAGGCTGGGCCGCATAAGGGATTTCACAAAAAAAAGTCCTCAAATGTCATTATTAACAGTTTTAATTATTTCTTCTGAACATGAAGTGTCCTGAACATTAATAGAACATTGAGTGAAGATTATGAACAGTTCTTCTGAACATGGCATCTTTTGCCTACTCCTTGCTGCCAGAGACTTGACAGCGCTTCTTCTCACAAATCTGAACCACATTTGGCTTTAGAGCGGAAGCAGTTGAGACCCTCAGTATGGCTTGAAGATGATCATCATTAAGTCTAGACCTGTACTTTGACTTATTGAAGTTCAAGGTGGAGAATAACTTCTCACACAAATATGTGCTCCCAAAAAGGCCAAGTCCTAGGGAAAAAAGTGGGGGAACTCACTCAAAACTTCCATTCCCTCACCTAAAAAAAAGGCGTATATATGTATAAATAAAACACCCCCACCCCACTCCAGTCACATCAGTCTGTACCAGTCTGTATCTACCTATAATATATAAGATGCAGGCTGTAGCTAAGTGGCAGGCAGGGGCGGGAACAGCTTACCTTGGTTCTTCCCGCCCGTCACAGCGTCTAACAAAGGGGCGGGGTGCGTGGTGACGTCACCGGCATCCCCGCTCCTTTGTTTACACGGCGGGCGGGGAATGCCAGTGACCGCTGTGTACGGATAGAATCAGCGGAGTGGGAAGCGCTCGCTCTCCCCGCTCCGCTGATTCTGTCAGTGTACAGCGGTCGGCGCGGGCCACAAAATATTGCACTGAGGGCCGTAAATGGCCCGCGGGCCGCGAGTTTGAGACCCCTGACTTAAATCATCTTTTCTCCTCATCTTTCCTCCTCATTCTGATGATCGGTTTGAACTGCAGCAGATCGTCTTGACCATGACTACATGCCTAAATGCATTAAGTTGTTGCCATGTGATTGGCTGATTAGAAATTTGCATTAACAATCAGTTGGACTGGTGTACCTAATAAAGTGGCTGGTGGGTGTATATTTAAATTTTTATTGCAAAGAGATACATTTCACAATAGCTGTTAGACACTTTTACAGCAAATTCTCAAAATTAAATTCCCTAATCAGGGAAAAAACAAGCAACACATCACTTTAAATGATTTTACAATATTTTAAAAACTATTCACAAAAGTAACCGGGCCATTTAAAAAAAGTCCCTAGTGTTTAGCCCTGTGTAAGTTTAAAATTTTAATCATAATGGTCTTAAAAATTGTCTTTAAAAGTCTTTAGCTTGATTTGAAGAAACCCTGATGCCATAAACTTAATATTTTTATGTGTGTTTAGTGCTTAAAAAACTGCGCGGGACGACAGACGTGAGTGCAGACATGCAAGAGATGAAAGAGGAGAGCAGACAGATGATGAGAGAGAAGAAAGTGACCATTCCTGAACTCTTCCGCTCTCCGCTTTACCGGCAGCCCATTGTCATAGCCATCATGCTTCAGCTGTCCCAGCAGCTCTCTGGAATCAATGCTGTGAGTACCTGCTCATGCACGTCACACTGCATTTTAAAAGAACACTTGAATTTAACCTAGTTTATGTCGTTGTGTAGATATTCTACTACTCTACAAAGATCTTTGAGAAGGCAGGTGTGCAGCAGCCAGTTTACGCCACTATCGGAGCTGGAGTCGTCAACACCGCTTTCACTGTAGTATCAGTGAGTATGAGTACACAGACACACTAACAGCACCGTAACAACACCACTGCTAAAATTTGAATAATTATTTTTTCAATTATTTAATAAGTTGATGATATAAAAAGTGATATATTAGTATTGTCAAGTATTGATTATTTTATATATTCAGTGCTCAGCATAAATGAGCATAAAAAACACTTTTGAAAATGAATATTTGTATCCATTTCTCAGTGAATATAGCCAATTATTTTTGGTGTATTTAAACAAAACAGCTTTATTAAATAGTTCTATTCATTAAAATAAGTGTCTGGTCATCTAAAGTCTTCAGGAACAGAAATATAATACATTTAAATGCAAAAGTTATTGCAAAAATATTACAAACTAAATTTAATTTTATGTTTCTCTTGATTTCTCCTGTTTATTAATATTTTGTTTTGGCTTTGGTACTGCCTAATGTAATGTACAGTATATGCACAAATATATTATTGTAAAGCATCCTGTAGATTATATAATTTAAAAGAGAGATCTATGAGGGTTGTACTCATTTATGCATAGCACTGTATATGCAGTGTGCGGGATGTTTAACCCGCTGAAATATTTAGTTTCACAACCTTTAGCCAAAAAAAAAAACCTCATGAAGTAAAATATACACCACTTATAAGATAAAACCACACATACATATGCATGTTAAAGTATGTTTTTCAAGTCATAAGATATATTGTATTGTATATAAATGGAGTGTAAATATCACACTGCAAACAAATGCTTTTCTTACTTTTTTCTTACTTACTTTTCTTACTTTAAAAGTCTATGTTCAGACATTTCATAAATAATAAGTTAAATAGTCAGTTATAATCAAACTAAATTTAATCTTGTCTTTTTTTTTTTTTTTAATAAGATTATTTTGCTTAACCTATTGGCAGATAAGGGAAAACCTACTAAATTTTGACATTTTATTTATTTTTTAAAATATTTTATTTATACGTTTTTTTAAAAGTACAAAACAGAATAAAAACATTTATACAATCTATAATAGAAATGATAAGAAAAAAATACAGAAAAAAATAATTAATTAATTAACAAAAAAAACAAACAAAAATAATAATAATAATTTAAAAAGCAAAAAAAAGAGCACCAGTTCATCCAAACACACATAGTAAAGAGTAAATAATATACACCATTAAGTTTTACTTGATCAAACCCAAAACATTGAAAATGGAGTGGAAAAGTAAGAGTAAAATTGTTCATGAATCATAAGTGCCCTACTATCAACTCTTTAAATAAAATAAGCAAGGAAGAAGCCCCAGGTTTTTTCAACCTGTTTAGAAGCATCTGCCCTAGCAAAATGAATTCTTTCAAGCTTAAAAGCAGCAACCATTTCAGTCAGCAATTTATGAAAAGTAGGTGGTAAAGTGGACTACCAATCCATCAAGATGAAAAGAATCAAAATGATTTTTTTGCAGTGCAGTAAAAAATAAAAATATGCATAATGTAGTCAAATGCTATATTTATGATAACAATAGAAATGTTATGCAAAATATTAAGTTAATATTATTACTGTGTAACATAATATGAATATGTGTATTTTATTTAATTTTTTTTGCTATTGTTCTATAGTTGTTTGTAGTAGAGCGTGCGGGCCGCAGATCTTTGCACCTCTTGGGACTGCTGGGAATGGCTGGATCTGCTATTCTGATGACCATCGCTATTGCCTTACTGGTATGCAAACACTATTTACTTGCTTGAATGACACAGTGTCAGCATTTACAGGTATTAATCCATCAAGCGGTCAGCCTTGCGGTCCAAAGGTTTTCAGTATATGTGATCTGACGGCTTTATTGTATTTATCTCTATTGCCCAACAGGAAAAATATGACTGGATGTCCTACATGAGCATTGTAGCTATCTTTGCTTTCGTGGCCTTCTTTGAAATCGGACCCGGCCCCATCCCATGGTTCATTGTGGCTGAGCTGTTCAGTCAAGGCCCAAGACCCTCAGCATTTGCTGTTGCTGGATTTTCCAACTGGACAGCCAACTTCATCGTGGGCATGTGCTTCCAGTATGTTGAGGTAAGAGGCTGCTGGGAAATTAGGGTGTTAACTGTTTGAGTTTTGCTACATAATACTGGCTATGAATGCAGATTGCAGTTGAGTCTTTAAATGTCACTTTAAGCTCAATACTAGTATCTTGAAAAATATCTAGTCACATATTATGTACTGTCATCATGACTATAACAAAGAGAGTCTGACAACGGAGGCGAGGATCCATGTGCAGTTTAATAAATCAAGAGTTGTCAGGCAGGCAATGGTTAAACAGGTACAAACAGGAGCATAAAAGGTAATCAAAGGATCGTGGTTAAAAACAGGCGAATGGTCAGTACAGGCAGCTAAAAAACAAGAACGATAAACCAAAGGGTCAAAACACGATAAGACTAGACGAGGGAAACGCTTTGTATTGTTAGCAGAAAAGCAAAACTTAGCCAAGTGTAAGTGTGAGTCAGATACATATGTAGTCTGGTTAATCATGGGGAATCAGGAACTGATGTGTGTGAGGTGCATGATAGTCTTTGTAGTCTAGTTTAGTAATAAAAGTGTAGTTCTCTAGCATTCAGCAAGGATTAAATCGCTGGTAATCTTGACAAAGATAAAATAAATAAAGTTAATAGAAATTAGTAAATAAAACTATTATATTTAGACATTTGTTGAAAAAAATTATCTCCTCTAAACAGAAATTGAGAAAAAAATATGAAAGAATTCAAATTTAACATAAGGGCTATTAGATCTGACTTCAACTGTATAGAAACTATTGAATTTACAGGAAATCTGTTATATTGTGTTATTTATCATTATCAGGATGGGAGATGACTTATAAAAAACTTTTACTGATGTGATTTGCCCAGTTTAACATATTTCCTCTTTGTCCATGTGTTGAACAGGAGGTCTGTGGGGCGTACGTGTTTGTCATCTTCACCGTGTTCTTACTCTGCTTCTTCATCTTCACCTACTTCAAAGTCCCCGAGACCAAGGGCCGGACGTTCGACGAGATCTCCGCCGGTTTCCGTCAGGCATCAGGGGCAGAGAAACACACGCCTGAAGAGCTCAACAGTCTGGGGGCGGACTCTCAGCTATAAACACGCCCCCTCTGGCCCCGCCCACTCCTGCATACAACTACTGAGCTGAAGGGGCCTGTCAATCAAACATTTCTGCACTCGCCTCTTAGTCGTCCCGCAATCCTCCACACACACACGCCGAACCAGCAGAGCGTGAGACTGGGGTTTGAAAAGGCAGCGAGTAAGAGTAATTATCATATTCCTTTTATCAGAAAGATGATCGTTTTATGACATGTTTGAGGTGTCGTATATTTGCATTGCTGAGTCGCTTTGGCTAGATTCATTAGGTTTTATGCTTTTTTTAATATACCTTAACTGTTACTTCTGCTGCGCGAAAAGAGAGTACACATCATCAGAGGTCACATGGTCGTTTCTGACCAATCCGCCACACTGTTGACGTCAGGAATCCACTGTGACTGACAATTCAATACTGTATTCCAGGTGACTGTATATATTAGACAGAAAAGTCTTGAAAAGTGGCTTTAATGAAAGAAGAGTCTAGCGTCATGATTAGCAATCGAGGCTATTTTAGGTGCACGTCAATTTAAATAACAGGATTCAATTAAATTTATAAATACTGTATATATATATATATGAAAATATTTCTCTGGATTTAAAGTTTATAGTTGTGATTTCTCTGGATTTAAAGTTTATAGTTGTGTTTGTGTAAAAATGTTAGTCCGCATTTATTTAATTGTATTTATTTATTTTTTCTTATTTATTTATTTTTCTATGTTTCGGTAACACAAAAATAATGTGTTTGTTAATGTTATTCATTTCAGAAGAGTTAATATATCGATATTTAGAGAAATATCTCCATGTATAAAGTTAAAGGTCCCATTAAATTAAAGTGTTTTTTAGGTATTAGTATCAGTAGTGATAGTTTTTAAGATATCTATAAGCTAGTGTGCCCCAAAACAGTGACTAAATTCGCTTTTAGAAGATATGAAACTGAAATAAACATGTAAAGCTTGGAGTTTGTCACTTCCGCCTAAACGAATCGACAGTTTTATTCAAGTCACTTCATACTACAGTTCCTCATCATAACCAATCAAACGCTCCTTAGTATCTGACATGCCCCGCCCCCATTAAGACACTTCTCACTTGTTTTTTATTTGACGCACTTGAGCTCAACCACTCTCACTGGCAGAGCTGTGATAAAACAAAACAATATTGGCTAAAAAGTGGAGCTACTCTATGTCCCGCCCTCTCTTTGTGTTTCAGTTAAGATTATGCCAAACATCGGATAAAAATGCACATTTTAAAGCACTTAACGGGACCTTTAAGATACAATATTTAGAGGAATTATCCCGACTTTCAGTCAAAAGAAATAAAAGCATTTATTATACAGACCAGTTGTCTGTAAAACAAACAAACAAAAAGCTCTAAAATTCATGCACTTATAGAAAATAAACATTTTACTCAAACACATACCTAATAAATCCAGAGAAACTATAAAAATACCTAACTGTACTAAACCTGAATCATTTAAGCCCTCGTAAATATGATTCATGTACATTTAAAAGCGATTAGCTTTTTTTAGGGAGTAAACCTGTTGCCATAAATGTGACACGCTGACTTTACTTAAAGTTAGTAAAGTTATTGTAACTTAGAACTGTTAAGTTGACTGAACTTAGTTTTTATAATTAAGCAGTTCATTTACTTAAGGTAATAGGTTTACTCCTAACTTGGAACTGTTAAGTTGACTTAATTTTTTATAATTATGTGCATAGAAGTTCATCTACTTAATTTAAAGCCAATGGGTTTACTCACTTTTGAAGTAGTCAACTAATCACTTTATACAATTTTTGCCATTTTTATGTTGAGTTTACTTTAAAAAGTTAGTAAACTCATTATAACCTTAAGGCAATGGCTTTACTCACTTTTTTAAAGTCAATTAATCGCTTTTTACATTGTATCTAATTGTTTTCTTGAGTTAGCAAACTCATTGTAACCTAGAACAGTTAAGTTGACTTAATTTTTATAATTGTGTGCATAATCTACTTAATTTTAAGGCAACAGTTTTACCTCAAACAGTTTAAGTAAAGCCAACTAATTGTTTTTACAATGTATCCCATTTTTATGTTGACTTAAAAAAGTTAGTTAACTCATTGATACGTTGAACTGTAGAGCTGTTAAGTAAGGCAACAGGTTTACTCACTTTTTTTAAAGTAAAGTTCACTGAACGCTTTCTACAATGTTCTTTTCAAGTTGACTTAAAGAAAATTAGTAAACTCATTGAAACTTGACTTAATTTTTGTAATTATCCACAGTTTATTTACGCAAGTCAACGGTTCTAAGTTACAACGACAATATATATATATATATATAAATATATATATATATAAATAACATGCATTGTAAAAAGTGATTAGTTGACTTTACTTAAAATAAGTAAGTAAACCTGTTGCCTTAAGTAAAGGAACTATGTGCCTAATTATAAAAATTAGGTTAAATCAACCTAACAGTTCCAAGTTTCAATGAGCACATCGCTTTTACAATGTACCTCATTTTTACTTGGAAACTCTTCTGCATCGCAAGCCTTTTTACAGGGTATTTTATCCCTGCATCCATATCAGCATGTCCTCTCTTGTTGCCTTTAAGATTCATCACATCTGCGTATTTATATTTTGTAACAAAGTCATGCAGATATAATCACTTCCTGGACATTTCTCAAGCCGTTTCATTATGTTATACAGCACCAAAACTCATTTTCCCGTATCACTTTTGAATGCACGATGACATGCACTCTTTACTGAAAGTATTAGCAACGTTAATCATGAAGTGCAGCGTGTGTATTTGTATATCCAATAATTCATGATGTCCCTTTTCAGACAGACTCGCTCGGGTAAAGTTTAAATAGAGTTTTGCACAGTCGACTTGAAGAGTTGGGAAACACGGAGAGCGACCAAAATGCACTGTGACCGGTGTCATAATAAGAGTCACTCTGAACCTCAGACCATTGATGATGCTGTCGAGCACAAACCACGTGTCTTTTTGAACATGTTTCGAAGCAGTACGCCTGGCTCCAATGTGCCTTGTCATTTTTTAAGCCTTCTACTTTTGCTCTTATCTTTGGTTTTTCCTTTTTAAACCTACTCATCCATAAGTATTCGTGATTTATTTTTAATTTTACGCACAGCAAATTCACCAAATGAGGTCTTTCACCTTGAATGTGAGCGTGCATATGTTGATGTAATCTGCTGGAACACTGCGCAATGCGTCGGCTTCACATTTGGCCTTTTATTATGTAAATCTGAGTTTTACTTTTAAGTTTTAACCTACTTGGTTGATGTCGGCTTATATTAAATCACCTCTTTATAGATGTTTTTTCACGTTGAGTGTGTGTGTGTGTGCGTGCATGTGATATTTGTCCAGTTTGCCAGAGATACAGCAGGTCAGATCAAGTTTGAACACCAGCATTTTGAATACATATTCACTCTCACTGCATTCCATACGGGAGCATTTTGTGTGTGTGTGTGTGTGTGTGATGTTTTGTATACTGTACATCAGAAAGAGACAAGTGTGTGTTAGATCATATGCATGTGAACGAGTGTGAAGTCACTGGGTGTGTTGTGTTCAAAGAATATTCAGAAGAGTTATATAAACTTTTTTTAGTCTATGGAAAGTTTGGTGATTTCCGGCTGTAAGTGTAAATAATGAATGTAAAATAGAGTCGCTCGAGAGGCGTTGTAGTTTTATAGCGTGATGATTTCCTGTTTTCATCTGTCATTTTCCTCTTTTTATAATGTAGATTATATTTCTTTTCTTTTTGTTTGTTTTTTTTTGCTCTGATGCACTATCATGGTAGTCAATACTGTAAGTATACTGTTTTGTTTTTTAAGGCATACTGTATTTATTAGTTCACTTAATTTATTTAGTTTTATTTTATTTTTTTGGCTTTCTGTTATGGAAATAAAACTGTTTTAAAAAACATTCATGAATCTGTGAATGAATTGACGGGCAGCACATTGGGAAGCACAATTGCCTCAAGTTTGCTGATTCGAGCCTTGGCTAGATCAGCTGGCATTTCTGTGTGGAGTTTGCATCTTCTCCTTGTGTTGTTGTGGGTTTTCTTCGGTTGCTTCAGTTACCCCCACAAGACGTGGTATACTGTAGGTGAATTGGGTAGGCTAAATTGGCCATAGTCTATGTTAGTGTGTGCAAGAGCTGTGTGGGTGTTTCCCAGTGTTGGGTTGCAGCTGGAAGGGCATTCGCTGAGTAAAACATGCGCTGGATGAGTTGGCGGTTCTTTCCATTGTGGTGACCCCAGATTAATAAATGGACGTGATCAGTGTGACGATCAGTGTGGATCAGGGTCACAAACTGATGGGCTACAGATGTAGTATTAAGAAATTTAGTTGAACTATTACATCAAATACTTGACGATTAAAGAGAAACATTCATTCATTCATCCATTTTCTTTTTGGCTCAGTCCCTTTTTTAATCAGAGTTCACCACAGCAGATTGAACCGCCAACTATTCCAGCAAATGTTTTATGCAGCGAATGCCCTTCCTGCTGCAATCCAGTACTGGGAAACACTCATACACATTCTCACACTCATGACACGTTACGCGATTACACATCAACACATTTGTTTTATTAAAAAGTGTTTATAGTAGATTGTGGTGTAAAACTTTTTCCATACACTGCTAATCACACATGCTTTAGCTGAGTTTGTGAACGCGGTAGCCAGTCTGAAGAGTTGACATTAGTTTTTGTCATCACAAATTTTATATAAGTAAATTCCCCTTATCGAGAAGAAAGCTTCAGTAATGATAACGGTAAGTCTGAACATGTACCTGCCAATTCATTACTAACAAAGTCCCTTTAGGGCAAGTCATTTCACTCAGCAGCCATCTTTAAATGCCTCTCAGGCAGTATGCTAGGGCATTCTGATTAAACGAGAAAACATCAAATTCTCCAAAACTAATTGACAAGCTTACGATTACATTCCACATTATGAATAACTTATAAAATTAAACAACAGCTGTCTAGTTAATTTCATTTCTAAACGTTCGTATCACAAAATCTGCAGAAACTCACGTCTGGTCTGAGCCCTTCCCCCGGAGAAAGAATTGTCATTCTATAGCAATCGCTGATTGGCTCCTGTACTAGAAGACAGGCTTTATTCACAATATAGCAATTGCTGATTGGCTCCTGTACTAGAAGACGGGCTTTATTCACAATATAGCAATCGCTGATTGGCTCCTGTACTAGAATATATGTACTTCGCCATATTGAGTTACACTTTTCCCCATTCAAAAGTCTACAAGTGACATGTCTTGTGTATTCTATAGTCTTTCTTTGTTACTAACCACCATTTAATTATTGAACCCAGCAGGTGTAACGGAGGCCAGCTAGTGAAGTGTTGTGCTGGTAAAACCTCACTCTGACCACTAAAGGAGTTCTGGTGACTGACGCCAGAGGCCATGATCTTTAGCCTCCCCATTAGAGCAACCGATTCCCATGCAAAGAGTCATCAGTTCGATCCCAGCTCAGAACAGGAGAGGTGTAGGACAAGCAAGGTTACACATGCACAGGATGTCAACATGATGTCAGATTGACGTTGTACCCCAACATCATGGGGATGTTGCATTTTGTTTAGAAATAAACACCGGGTTGACGTCAAAACTCAACTTCAGGCCGACGTCAACATCCAACCTAAAATCAACCAAATATCAATGTCTAAAGATGTTACAGCTTGACGTTATGTGGACGTGTCCACTATAAAGTCAATTATACGTTGGTCAATATGACGTTGGTTTAAGATGTTGGCTTGATGTTAGATTTCAGTCACTTTCCAACACAACCTAAAATCAACCAAATATCAACATCATTTGACGTCATTATTGGACATCAAAATAACGGTGTCCTTAGACCAAAGGTGTCAAACTCAGTTCCTGGAGGGAGGTCCTGCACAGTTTAGTTCCAAC